>NC_133140.1:1792868-1895368 GCF_048418815.1 Hemitrygon akajei
CCAGAGAAATTACTAGAGTTACCCATAGCCCTCTGTTTCACTAAGCTCCATGTACCTGTCCTGAAGTCTCTTAAAACACCCAATCGTATCCAACTCCACCACCGTCACTGGCAGCCCATTCCATGCACTCACCACTCTCTGAATAAAAAACTTACCCCTGACATCTCCTCTGTACCTACTCCCCAGCACCTTAAACCTGTGTCCTCTTGTGGCAACCATTTCAGCCCTTGGAAAAAGCTTCTGACTATCCACACGATCAATGCCTCTCATCATCTTATACACCTCTATCAGGTCACCGCTCATCCTCCGTCGCTCCAAGGAGAAAAGGCTGAGTTCACTCAACCTTTTCTCATAAGGCATGCTCCCCAATCCAGGCAACATCCTTGTAAATCTCCTCTGCACCCTTACTATGGTTTTCACATCCTTCCTGTAGTGAGGCAACCAGAACTGAGCACAGTACTCCAAGTGGGGTCTGACCAGGGTCCTATATAGCTGTAACATTACCTCTCGGCTTCTAAATTCAATTCCATGATTGATGAAGGCCAATACACCGTATCCCTTCTTAACCACAGAGTCAACCTGCGCAGCTGCTTTGAGCGTCCTATGGACTCAGACCCCAAGATCCCTCTGATCATCCACACTGCCAAAAGTCTTATCATTAATACTATATTCTGCCATCATATTTGACCTACCAAAATGAACCACTTCACACTTATCTGGGTTGAACTCAATCTGCCACTTCTCAGCCCAGTTTTGCATCCTATCAATGCCCCCCTGTAACCTCTGACAGCCCTCCACACTATCCACAACACCCCCAACCTTTGTGTCATGAGCAAATTTTCTAACCCATCCCTCCAATTCCTCATCGAGGTCCCAGATAAAAATCACGAAGAGTAAGGGTCCCAGAACAGATCCCTGAGGTGACTGACCTCCATGCAGAATATGACCTGTCTACAAACACTCTTTGCCTTCTGTGGGCAAGCCAGTTCTGGATCCACAAAGCAATGTCACCATGGATCCCATGCCTCCTTACTTTCTCAATAAGCCTTACATGGGGTACCTTATCAAATGCCTTGCTGAAATCCATATACACTACATCTACTGCTCTTCCTTCATCAATGTGTTTAGTCACATCCTCAAAAATTCATTCAGGCTTGTAAGGCACAACCTGATCTGGACAAAGCCATGCTGACTATTTCTAATCATATTATACCTTTCCAAATGTTCATAAGTCCTGCCTCTCAGGATCTTTTCCATTAACTTACCAACCACTGAAATAAGACTCACTGGTCTATAATTTCCTGGGCTATCTCTACTCCCTTTCTTGAATAAAGGAACAACCTCCGGAACCTTTCCCGTCCCCATTGATGATTCAAAGATCATTGCCAGAGGCTCAGCAATCTCATCCCTCGCCTCCCACAGTATCCTGGGGGACATCTCATCTGGGCCCGGAGACTTATCCAACTTGATGTTTTCCAAAAGCTCCAGCACATCCTCTTCCTTAATATCTACACGCTCAAGCTTTTCAGTCTGCTGCAAGTCATCCCTACAATCACTAAGATCATTTTCCATAGTGAATACTGAAGTAAAGTATTCATTAAGTATTTCTGCTATTTCCTCCAGTTCCATACACACTTTCCTTCTGTCACACTTGATTCTTTCACATCCTATCCTCCTGCTCTTCACATACTTATAGAATGCCTTGGGGTTTTCGTTAATCCTGCCCGACAAGGCCTTCTCATGGCTTCTTCTGGCTCTCCTAATTTCCTTTCTAAGCTCCTTCCTGTTAGCCTTACAATCTTCTAGCTCCCTAACATTGCCTAACTCTCTGAACCTTTTGTAAGCTTTTCTTTTCTTCTTGACTAGATTTATTACAGCCTTTGTACACCATGGTTCCTGTACACTAGCATAACTTCCATGTCTCATTGGAACGTACCTATACAGAACTCCACACAAATATCCCCTGAACATTTGCAACAGTTCTTCCGTACTTTTCCCTGAGAACATCTGTTCCCAATTTGAGCTTCCAATTTCCTGTCTGATATCCTCATAATTCCCCTTACTCCAATTAAATGCTTTTCTAACTTGTCTGTTCGTATCTCTCTCCAAAGCTATTGTAAAGGAGATAGAATTATGATAACTATCTCCAAAATGCTCTCCCACTGAGAGATCTGACACCTGACCAGGTTCATTTCCCAATACCAAATCCAGTACAGTCTCTCCTCTTGTAGGTTTATCTACATATTGTGTCAAGAAGCCTTCCTGAACAGACCTAACAAACTCTACCCCATCAAACCCCTCGCTTTAGGGAGATGCCAATCGACATTTGGGAAATTAAAATCTCCCATCATGATAACTCTATCATTACACCTTCCAGGATCTGTTTCTATGTTTCTCCACACACACACACACACACACACACACACACACACACACACACACACACACACACACACACACACACACACACACACACACACACACACACACACACACACACACACACACACACACACACACACACACACACACACACACACACTATTCACATCCAGATAAACACTGGTCTCTGCCGAAAACATCAACTGTTCATTTCAGTCCACGGATGCTGCCGAATCTGTTGATTTCTTACAGCAACTTGTGTGCAACATTTGTAGACACATATGCACAGAAACATGCACACAGGAAGTTATACAGAGTGATAACGTCATGACTGCCTTGGTTTCAGTCTCCTTCTTCAGATCGAGGTGCTATCTGACAGACCACAGGTTGCAGAAGCTGCAGCAAAATGGGACAATGGTCCTCAAAGGGAAACACTCCAGTTACTGGACATCACTGGAGGACTTCTTTGAAGCACTGCCTTGTTCCAATCATGGTGAATACTTCTCCGAAGTCGAAGTAGTTCAGAATAATAAAAGATGATCTTATAGAAATGTATAAAATGTTGAAAGGGATAGATAGCAGACAAAGGAAAGTTGTTTCTATTGGTCAGTGAGCCTAGAACTAGAGGGTGTAGGTTTGGGGAATTAATTTAGGACAGAGAGAGGAGTTGCTTTTTATCTGAGAGTAAAGAATCTATGAAATTCTCTGCCCAACAAAGGGTAGAGGCTGTTACTGAACATTCAGTGATCATCGCTGAGTATTTAACCACAAAAAGTGAGCATTGTCCAGGAACTCCAACCACCAACACCCCAAGAATGACCGTTGTCCATAAACTCCAACCACCAACAACCCGAGAGTGACCGTTGACCGAAAACTCCAACCACCAACAACCCGAGAGTGACCGTTGTCCATAAACTCCAACCACCGATAACCCGAGAGTGACCGTTGTCCATAAACTCCAACCACCAACAACCCGAGAGTGACCATTGACCAGCAACTCCAACCACCAACAACCGGAGAGTGACCATTGTCCAGGAACTCCAACCACCAATAACCCAAGAGTGACCATTGACCAAAAATTCCAACCACCAACAACCCGAGAGTGACCATTGACCAAAAACTCCAACCACCAACAACCGGACAGTGACCATTGACCAAAAACTCCAACCACCGATAACCCAAGAGTGACCGTTGTCCATAAACTCCAACCACCGATAACCCGAGAGTGACCGTTGTCCATAAACTCCAACCACCAACAACCCGAGTGACCATTGACCAAAATCGCCAACCACCGATAACCCGAGAGTGACCATTGACCATAAACTCCAACCACCAACAACCCGAGAGTGACCATTGTCCATAAACTACAACCACCGATAACCCGAGAGTGACCATTGTCCATAAACTACAACCACCGATAACCCGAGAGTGACCGTTGTCCATAAACTCCAACCACAAACAACCTGAGAGTGACCGTTGTCCATAAACTCCAACCACCAACAACCCGAGAGTGACCGTTGACCGAAAACTCCAACCACCAACAACCCGAGAGTGACCGTTGTCCATAAACTCCAACCACCGATAACCCGAGAGTGACCGTTGTCCATAAACTCCAACCACCAACAACCCGAGAGTGACCATTGACCAGCAACTCCAACCACCAACAACCGGAGAGTGACCATTGTCCAGGAACTCCAATCACCAATAACCCAAGAGTGACCATTGACCAAAAATTCCAACCACCAACAACCCGAGAGTGACCATTGACCAAAAACTCCAACCACCAACAACCGGACAGTGACCATTGACCAAAAACTCCAACCACCGATAACCCAAGAGTGACCGTTGTCCATAAACTCCAACCACCGATAACCCGAGAGTGACCGTTGTCCATAAACTCCAACCACCAACAACCCGAGTGACCATTGACCAAAATCGCCAACCACCGATAACCCGAGAGTGACCATTGACCATAAACTCCAACCACCAACAACCCGAGAGTGACCATTGTCCATAAACTACAACCACCGATAACCCGAGAGTGACCATTGTCCATAAACTACAACCACCGATAACCCGAGAGTGACCGTTGTCCATAAACTCCAACCACAAACAACCTGAGAGTGACCGTTGTCCATAAACTACAACCACCAACAACCCGAGAGTGACCGTTGTCCATAAACTCCAACCACCAACAACCCGAGAGTGACCATTGACCAAAAACTCCAACCACCAACAACCGGAGAGTGACCATTGTCCAGGAACTCCAACCACCAATAACCCAAGAGTGAACATTGACCAAAAATTCCAACCACCGATAACCCGAGAGTGACCGTTGTCCATAAACTACAACCACCAACAACCCGAGAGTGACCATTGACCAAAAACTCCAACCACCAACAAACCGAGAGTGACCATTGACCAAAAACTCCAACCACCAACAACCGGAGAGTGACCATTGTCCAGGAACTCCAACCACCAATAACCCAAGAGTGACCATTGACCAAAAATTCCAACCACCAACAAGCCGAGAGTGACCATTGACCAAAAACTCCAACCACCAACAACCGGAGAGTGACCATTGACCAAAAACTCCAACCACCGATAACCCGAGAGTGACCGTTGTCCATAAACTCCAACCACCGATAACCCGAGAGTGACCGTTGTCCATAAACTCCAACCACCAACAACCCGAGAGTGACCATTGACCAAAATCGCCAACCACCGATAACCCGAGAGTGACCATTGACCATAAACTCCAACCACCAACAACCCGAGAGTGACCATTGTCCATAAACTACAACCACCGATAACCCGAGAGTGACCGTTGTCCATAAACTCCAACCACCAACAACCCGAGAGTGACCATTGTCCATAAACTCCAACCACCAACAACCGGAGAGTGACCATTGTCCATAAACTACAACCACCGATAACCTGAGAGTGACCGTTGTCCATAAACTACAACCACCAACAACCTGAGAGTGACCGTTGTCCTTAAACTCCAACCACCAACAACCCGAGAGTGACCATTGTCCATAAACTCCAACCACCAACAACCGGAGAGTGACCGTTATCCATAAACTACAACCACCGGTAACCCGAGAGTGACCGTTGTCCATAAACTACAACCACCAACAACCCGAGAGTGACCATTGTCCATAAACTCCAACCACAAACAACCCGAGAGTGACCGTTATCCATAAACTACAACCACCGGTAACCCGAGAGTGACCGTTGTCCATAAACTCCAACCACCAACAACCCGAGAGTGACCATTGTCCATAAACTCCAACCACCAACAACCGGAGAGTGACCATTGTCCATAAACTCCAACCACCAACAACCGGAGAGTGACCGTTATCCATAAACTACAACCACCGGTAACCCGAGAGTGACCGTTGTCCATAAACTCCAACCACCAACAACCCGAGAGTGACCATTGTCCATAAACTCCAACCACCAACAACCGGAGAGTGACCATTGTCCATAAACTACAACCACCGATAACCCGAGAGTGACCGTTGTCCATAAACTCCAACCACAAACAACCGGAGAGTGACCATTGTCCATAAACTACAACCACCGATAACCTGAGAGTGACCGTTGTCCATAAACTACAACCACCAACAACCCGAGAGTGACCATTGTCCATAAACTCCAACCACCAACAACCGGAGAGTGACCATTGTCCATAAACTACAACCACCGATAACCCGAGAGTGACCGTTGTCCATAAACTACAACCACCAACAACCTGAGAGTGACAGTTGTCCATAAACTCCAACCACAAACAACCCGAGAGTGACCATTGTCCATAAACTACAACCACCGATAACCCGAGAGTGACCGTTGTCCATAAACTACAACCACCAACAACCTGAGAGTGACCGTTGTCCATAAACTCCAACCACCAACAACCCGAGAGTGACCATTGTCCATAAACTCCAACCACCAACAACCGGAGAGTGACCATTGTCCATAAACTACAACCACCGATAACCTGAGAGTGACCGTTGTCCATAAACTACAACCACCAACAACCTGAGAGTGACCGTTGTCCATAAACTACAACCACCAACAACCCGAGAGTGACCGTTGTCCATAAACTCCAACCACCAACAACCCGAGAGTGACCATTGACCAAAAACTCCAACCACCAACAACCGGAGAGTGACCATTGTACAGGAACTCCAACCACCAATAACCCAAGAGTGACCATTGACCAAAAATTCCAACCACCAACAACCCGAGAGTGACCATTGTCCATAAACTACAACCACCGATAACCCGAGAGTGACCGTTGTCCATAAACTACAACCACCAACAACCTGAGAGTGACCGTTGTCCTTAAACTCCAACCACCAACAACCCGAGAGTGACCGTTATCCATAAACTACAACCACCGGTAACCCGAGAGTGACCGTTGTCCATAAACTCCAACCACCAACAACCCGAGAGTGACCATTGTCCATAAACTCCAACCACCAACAACCGGAGAGTGACCATTGTCCATAAACTACAACCACCGATAACCTGAGAGTGACCGTTGTCCATAAACTACAACCACCAACAACCTGAGAGTGACCGTTGTCCTTAAACTCCAACCACCAACAACCCGAGAGTGACCATTGTCCATAAACTCCAACCACCAACAACCGGAGAGTGACCGTTATCCATAAACTACAACCACCGGTAACCCGAGAGTGACCGTTGTCCATAAACTACAACCACCAACAACCCGAGAGTGACCATTGTCCATAAACTCCAACCACAAACAACCCGAGAGTGACCGTTATCCATAAACTACAACCACCGGTAACCCGAGAGTGACCGTTGTCCATAAACTCCAACCACCAACAACCCGAGAGTGACCATTGTCCATAAACTCCAACCACCAACAACCGGAGAGTGACCATTGTCCATAAACTCCAACCACCAACAACCGGAGAGTGACCGTTATCCATAAACTACAACCACCGGTAACCCGAGAGTGACCGTTGTCCATAAACTCCAACCACCAACAACCCGAGAGTGACCATTGTCCATAAACTCCAACCACCAACAACCGGAGAGTGACCATTGTCCATAAACTACAACCACCGATAACCCGAGAGTGACCGTTGTCCATAAACTCCAACCACAAACAACCGGAGAGTGACCATTGTCCATAAACTACAACCACCGATAACCTGAGAGTGACCGTTGTCCATAAACTACAACCACCAACAACCTGAGAGTGACCGTTGTCCTTAAACTCCAACCACCAACAACCCGAGAGTGACCATTGTCCATAAACTCCAACCACCAACAACCGGAGAGTGACCGTTATCCATAAACTACAACCACCGGTAACCCGAGAGTGACCGTTGTCCATAAACTACAACCACCAACAACCTGAGAGTGACAGTTGTCCATAAACTCCAACCACAAACAACCCGAGAGTGACCATTGTCCATAAACTACAACCACCGATAACCCGAGAGTGACCGTTGTCCATAAACTACAACCACCAACAACCTGAGAGTGACCGTTGTCCTTAAACTCCAACCACCAACAACCCGAGAGTGACCGTTATCCATAAACTACAACCACCGGTAACCCGAGAGTGACCGTTGTCCATAAACTCCAACCACCAACAACCCGAGAGTGACCATTGTCCATAAACTCCAACCACCAACAACCGGTGAGTGACCATTGTCCATAAACTACAACCACCGATAACCTGAGAGTGACCGTTGTCCATAAACTACAACCACCAACAACCTGAGAGTGACCGTTGTCCTTAAACTCCAACCACCAACAACCCGAGAGTGACCATTGTCCATAAACTCCAACCACCAACAACCGGAGAGTGACCGTTATCCATAAACTACAACCACCGGTAACCCGAGAGTGACCGTTGTCCATAAACTACAACCACCAACAACCCGAGAGTGACCATTGTCCATAAACTCCAACCACAAACAACCCGAGAGTGACCGTTATCCATAAACTACAACCACCGGTAACCCGAGAGTGACCGTTGTCCATAAACTCCAACCACCAACAACCCGAGAGTGACCATTGTCCATAAACTCCAACCACCAACAACCGGAGAGTGACCATTGTCCATAAACTACAACCACCGATAACCCGAGAGTGACCGTTGTCCATAAACTACAACCACCAACAACCTGAGAGTGACAGTTGTCCATAAACTCCAACCACAAACAACCCGAGAGTGACCATTGTCCATAAACTACAACCACCGATAACCCGAGAGTGACCGTTGTCCATAAACTACAACCACCAACAACCTGAGAGTGACCGTTGTCCATAAACTCCAACCACCAACAACCCGAGAGTGACCATTGTCCATAAACTCCAACCACCAACAACCGGAGAGTGACCATTGTCCATAAACTACAACCACCGAAAACCTGAGAGTGACCGTTGTCCATAAACTACAACCACCAACAACCTGAGAGTGACCGTTGTCCATAAACTACAACCACCAACAACCCGAGAGTGACCGTTGTCCATAAACTCCAACCACCAACAACCCGAGAGTGACCATTGACCAAAAACTCCAACCACCAACAACCGGAGAGTGACCATTGACCAGGAACTCCAACCACCAATAACCCAAGAGTGACCATTGACCAAAAATTCCAACCACCAACAACCCGAGAGTGACCATTGACCAAAAACTCCAACCACCGATAACCCGAGAGTGACCGTTGTCCATAAACTCCAACCACCGATAACCCGAGAGTGACCGTTGTCCATAAACTCCAACCACCAACAACCCGAGAGTGACCATTGACCAAAATCGCCAACCACCGATAACCCGAGAGTGACCATTGACCATAAACTCCAACCACCAACAACCCGAGAGTGACCATTGTCCATAAACTACAACCACCGATAACCCGAGAGTGACCATTGTCCGTTAACTACAACCACCGATAACCCGAGAGTGACCATTGTCCATAAACTCCAACCACCAACAACCCGAGAGTGACCATTAACCAAAATCGCCAACCACCGATAACCCGAGAGTGACCGTTGTCCATAAACTCAAACCACCAACAACCCGAGAGTGACCATTGTCCATAAACTCCAAACACCAACAACCGGAGAGTGACCATTGTCCATAAACTACAACCACCGATAACCTGAGAGTGACCGTTGTCCATAAACTACAACCACCAACAACCTGAGAGTGACCGTTGTCCTTAAACTCCAACCACCAACAACCCGAGAGTGACCATTGTCCATAAACTCCAACCACCAACAACCGGAGAGTGACCGTTATCCATAAACTACAACCACCGGTAACCCGAGAGTGACCGTTGTCCATAAACTACAACCACCAACAACCTGAGAGTGACAGTTGTCCATAAACTCCAACCACAAACAACCCGAGAGTGACCATTGTCCATAAACTACAACCACCGATAACCCGAGAGTGACCGTTGTCCATAAACTACAACCACCAACAACCTGAGAGTGACCGTTGTCCTTAAACTCCAACCACCAACAACCCGAGAGTGACCGTTATCCATAAACTACAACCACCGGTAACCCGAGAGTGACCGTTGTCCATAAACTCCAACCACCAACAACCCGAGAGTGACCATTGTCCATAAACTCCAACCACCAACAACCGGAGAGTGACCATTGTCCATAAACTACAACCACCGATAACCTGAGAGTGACCGTTGTCCATAAACTACAACCACCAACAACCTGAGAGTGACCGTTGTCCTTAAACTCCAACCACCAACAACCCGAGAGTGACCATTGTCCATAAACTCCAACCACCAACAACCGGAGAGTGACCGTTATCCATAAACTACAACCACCGGTAACCCGAGAGTGACCGTTGTCCATAAACTACAACCACCAACAACCCGAGAGTGACCATTGTCCATAAACTCCAACCACAAACAACCCGAGAGTGACCATTGTCCATAAACTACAACCACCGATAACCTGAGAGTGACCGTTGTCCATAAACTACAACCACCAACAACCTGAGAGTGACCGTTGTCCTTAAACTCCAACCACCAACAACCCGAGAGTGACCATTGTCCATAAACTCCAACCACCAACAACCGGAGAGTGACCGTTATCCATAAACTACAACCACCGGTAACCCGAGAGTGACCGTTGTCCATAAACTCCAACCACCAACAACCCGAGAGTGACCATTGTCCATAAACTCCAACCACCAACAACCGGAGAGTGACCATTGTCCATAAACTACAACCACCGATAACCCAAGAGTGACCGTTGTCCATAAACTCCAACCACAAACAACCTGAGAGTGACCGTTGTCCATAAACTACAACCACCAACAACCCGAGAGTGACCGTTGTCCATAAACTCCAACCACCAACAACCCGAGAGTGACCATTGACCAAAAACTCCAACCACCAACAACCGGAGAGTGACCATTGTCCAGGAACTCCAACCACCAATAACCCAAGAGTGACCATTGACCAAAAATTCCAACCACCAACAACCCGAGAGTGACCATTGACCAAAAACTCCAACCACCAACAACCGGAGAGTGACCATTGTCCAGGAACTCCAACCACCAATAACCCAAGAGTGACCATTGACCAAAAATTCCAACCACCAACAACCCGAGAGTGACCATTGACCAAAAACTCCAACCACCAACAACCGGAGAGTGACCATTGACCAAAAACTCCAACCACCGATAACCCGAGAGTGACCGTTATCCATAAACTACAACCACCAACAACCTGAGAGTGACAGTTGTCCATAAACTCCAACCACAAACAACCCGAGAGTGACCATTGTCCATAAACTACAACCACCGATAACCCGAGAGTGACCGTTGTCCATAAACTACAACCACCAACAACCTGAGAGTGACCGTTGTCCTTAAACTCCAACCACCAACAACCCGAGAGTGACCGTTATCCATAAACTACAACCACCGGTAACCCGAGAGTGACCGTTGTCCATAAACTCCAACCACCAACAACCCGAGAGTGACCATTGTCCATAAACTCCAACCACCAACAACCGGAGAGTGACCATTGTCCATAAACTACAACCACCGATAACCTGAGAGTGACCGTTGTCCATAAACTACAACCACCAACAACCTGAGAGTGACCGTTGTCCTTAAACTCCAACCACCAACAACCCGAGAGTGACCATTGTCCATAAACTCCAACCACTAACAACCGGAGAGTGACCGTTATCCATAAACTACAACCACCGGTAACCCGAGAGTGACCGTTGTCCATAAACTCCAACCACCAACAACCCGAGAGTGACCATTGTCCATAAACTCCAACCACCAACAACCGGAGAGTGACCATTGTCCATAAACTACAACCACCGATAACCCGAGAGTGACCGTTGTCCATAAACTCCAACCACAAACAACCTGAGAGTGACCGTTGTCCATAAACTACAACCACCAACAACCCGAGAGTGACCGTTGTCCATAAACTCCAACCACCAACAACCCGAGAGTGACCATTGACCAAAAACTCCAACCACCAACAACCGGAGAGTGACCATTGTCCAGGAACTCCAACCACCAATAACCCAAGAGTGACCATTGACCAAAAATTCCAACCACCAACAACCCGAGAGTGACCATTGACCAAAAACTCCAACCACCAACAACCGGAGAGTGACCATTGTCCAGGAACTCCAACCACCAATAACCCAAGAGTGACCATTGACCAAAAATTCCAACCACCAACAACCCGAGAGTGACCATTGACCAAAAACTCCAACCACCAACAACCGGAGAGTGACCATTGACCAAAAACTCCAACCACCGATAACCCGAGAGTGACCGTTGTCCATAAACTCCAACCACCGATAACCCGAGAGTGACCGTTGTCCATAAACTCCAACCACCAACAACCCGAGAGTGACCATTGACCAAAATCGCCAACCACCGATAACCCGAGAGTGACCATTGACCATAAACTCCAACCACCAACAACCCGAGAGTGACCATTGTCCATAAACTACAACCACCGATAACCCGAGAGTGACCATTGTCCGTTAACTACAACCACCGATAACCCGAGAGTGACCGTTGTCCATAAACTCCAACCACCAACAACCCGAGAGTGACCATTGACCAAAATCGCCAACCACCGATAACCCAAGAGTGACCATTGACCATAAACTCCAACCACCAACAACCCGAGAGTGACCATTGTCCATAAACTACAACCACCGATAACCCGAGAGTGACCATTGTCCGTTAACTACAACCACCGATAACCCGAGAGTGACCGTTGTCCATAAACTCCAACCACCAACAACCCGAGAGTGACCATTAACCAAAATCGCCAACCACCGATAACCCGAGAATGACCATTGACCATAAACTCCAACCACCAACAACCCGAGAGTGACCATTGTCCATAAACTACAACCACCGATAACCTGAGAGTGACTGTTGTCCATAAACTACAACCACCAACAACCTGAGAGTGACCGTTGTCCTTAAACTCCAACCACCAACAACCCGAGAGTGACCATTGTCCATAAACTCCAACCACCAACAACCGGAGAGTGACCGTTATCCATAAACTACAACCACCGGTAACCCGAGAGTGACCGTTGTCCATAAACTACAACCACCAACAACCTGAGAGTGACAGTTGTCCATAAACTACAACCACCAACAACTTGAGAGTGACCGTTGTACATAAACTCCAACCACCAACAACCCGAGAGTGACCATTGTCCATAAACTCCCACCACCAACAACCGGAGAGTGACCATTGTCCATAAACTACAACCACCGATAACCCGAGAGTGACCATTGTCCGTAAACTACAACCACCGATAACCCGAGAGTGACCGTTGTACATAAACTCCAACCACCAACAACCCGAGAGTGACCATTGTCCATAAACTACAACCACCAACAACCTGAGAGTGACCGTTGTCCATAAACTACAACCACCAACAACCCAAGAGTGACCATTGTCCATAAACTACAACCACCAACAACCTGAGAGTGACCATTGACCAGAATCTCAAACCACCGACAACCTGAGAGTGACCATTGACCAGCAACTCCAACTACCAACAACCTGAGAGTGACCGTTGTCCATAAACTCCAACCACCAACAACCCGAGAGTGACCGTTGTCCATAAACTACAACCACCAACAACCCGAGAGTGACCGTTGTCCATAAACTACAACCACCAACAACCCAAGAGTGACCGTTGTCCATAAACTACAACCACCAACAACCTGAGAGTGACCATTGTCCATAAACTACAACCACCAACAACCTGAGAGTGACCATTGTCCATAAACTCCAACCACCAACAACCCGAGAGTGACCGTTGTCTATAAACTACAACCACCAACAACCGGAGAGTGACCGTTGTCCATAAACTACAACCACCGATAACCCGAGAGTGACCATTGTCCATAAACTACAACCACCGATAACCCGAGAGTGACCATTGTCCATAAACTACAACCACCAACAACCTGAGAGTGACCGTTGTACATAAACTCCAACCACCAACAACCCGAGAGTGACCATTGTCCATAAACTACAACCACCGATAACACGAGTGTGACCGTTGTCCATAAACTACAACCACTGACAACCCGAGAGTGACCGTTGTCCATAAACTACAACCACCGATAACCCGAGAGTGACCATTGTCCATAAACTACAACCACCAACAACCTGAGAGTGACCGTTGTCTATAAACTACAACCACCAACAACCTGAGAGTGACCGTTGTACATAAACTCCAACCACCAACAACCCGAGAGTGACCATTGTCCATAAACTACAACCACCGATAACCCGAGTGTGACCGTTGTCCATAAACTACAACCACTGACAACCCGAGAGTGACCGTTGTCCATAAACTACAACCACCGATAACCCGAGAGTGACCATTGTCCATAAACTACAACCACCAACAACCTGAGAGTGACCGTTGTCCATAAACTACAACCACCGATAACCCGAGAGTGACCGTTGTCCATAAGCTACAACCATCAACAACCCAAGAGTGACCGTTGTCCATAAACTACAACCACCGATAACCCGAGAGTGACCGTTGTCCATAAACTACAACCACCGATAACTCGAGAGTGACCATTGACCAGAAACTCAACTAAACGAGTCACATGGAAAGATTCAGATGATGTAAATCTGGAGCAAAACACACAGAATGCTGGAACATTTTTTCTGTCTTCTTTCTTTTCGGTCCTGGTGAAGGGGCAAACCTTGACCATTTATTTCCCTCCATAGATGGTGCTGAGTTCCTCCATCACCTCGTGTGAATTGATCAGCCACATGAATACTGTGGCGACAAGAGCAGGTCTCAGACGCTGTGTGTGCTGCCAATGACAACTCCAGACACCTACAAGCTCTTGAGAAACTTCTCAACATGCAGGACAAAACAAGCTGCCTGACAGATCACCCATCCATCTCTCCCTACCATTAACACATACGAGGTGAGCCATTGACAAAGTGGAGTGCAGTTCACGTACTCCCACAGTGTCCGCAGACCTGAAGCTGCCATCCAGCAGGAAGTACGAGCGAGGGAGCACCAGCACCTCCACAATCCCCTCCAAGCCGCTATGATCCCTCACCTGTGAGCACAAGGCTGGCCCTTCACATGGAAGGCCAGAAGGTAATGTTCAAACACAGGCAGGAGCATTTGCAACAAGCAATGCGAAGCAGGGGGATGTGTGTGTGTGTGTGGGGGGGAATTGACAGTTAAAGCTCTGGGTCTGGCCTCCACTGATGCTGCCTGACCCTCTCAGTTTCTCCACATCTAGATTGTCTTTGCTTGTGTCCTTAAGGGGCATTTGCAGTCACAGAAATGCACACACGGATGGAATACCAACACACACACACACACACACACACACACACACACACACACACACACACACACACACTCACACACACACACACACACACTCACACACTCACTTTTGTATGCATTTCAGGAATGTTATCTTAGAAATGCACCAACCCAGATACACGTACAAAATTCTGTATAAATACAAATTACTAATTCTGTGCACCTACAGCACTCAGCACTTTGCATAAAACAGACACTGAGACACACAGATTCATGGATATTGAAATCCGGCACACAAGGACACTACATATAGATGCTTAAATGTACCAACTCACACACAGACGCGCACGCACACACACACACACACACATAGACACACACATACACACACACACACACACACACACACACACACACACACACACACACACACACACACACACACACTCACACACACACACACACAGCCACACAGACATATACACACATATACACACAGGCACAGGCAAACACACACACACACACACACACACATAGACAGATACACACACAGACAGATAGACACAGACACAGAGTCATACACACACACACACACACACACACACGAGGAACACAGGTACAGTCTTACATAACCATAGCCACACATTCCATCATACATTCACACACACCGATGTACAGGGCAGGTGAATTTACACCAAATGTCCAGAGGCACGGGTACATGTCTGTACATATAAACTCAAAGACAGATGCTCAGTCAGAAACAGACAGATGGACGCAGGGCCAGATGCACCAATTTATATGTGGCACTAACGCACAGAAACACAAGCACTTTCACACGTGAAAAGTCACCTCACAGAAGCAAATACAGGAACACTCATCGGTAGCCGCAGAGAGTCAGGTCGACACATTGCAGTGTTTATAAATGTTGTTCTGATACGTCGCTACCGTGCCCCTCAACCGACATGCGTTTAGAAATTGTGATGTATGTGTACAACTGTTAAAATATGGGCTAATGAGACTACTAGCCTTGCGGCACCGGGCAGCCTGCCGGGTTTGCTGCTGTCTCAGTCCCTGGATTTGTTTTGCAAGAGCTTTCAGTCTCATACTTCCGGGTGCAGGAGCATCGCTAGGCGAGAACATCCTCTGGGGAAGGAGCAAGCAGACTCCTATCCCCCTCCTCTACCTGCTTCTCCCTATTCTCCCCTCCATTCCTTCTTCTTCCGCCTCTCCCATTCTCCCTGTATGTTCCGCACTCTCTGACCCCCGCTGCTTCCCCCTCCCATCATCTGCCCCTCTTTTTCTCCACTCTGCTCCACCGGGTCTCTTTCCTCTGTATCTGACCGCTTTCTCTATCCGCTGCCTCTGCCCCAGCGCGAATGCGTGAGCGGTGACGGCAAGGGGAGGGGAGAGAAGGAAAGGGGAGGAGTGCGGTGCGGTGCGGTGCGGGCCGGGGGAGGGAGGGAAGGGGTGGGGAGGGGTCCGGAGGGTGTGAAGATGTGCGCTCAGGAATCCCGCTACTGCACGGACAGCGTCCAGCGCTTCGGCACCGCTCTTGACAAGCAGCCGCCGCGCCAACGCAGCATCAGGAGTCTGGACGGGGTCCTGCGCTGGGTCTTCACCAAGATGAACGAGAAGAAGTTCGGAGAGAAGGAACCCGCAAAAGGAGAGCCGCCGGCTTGTCAGGACCGGCCCAATCCTGAGAACAGGAAGGGCATCTCAGTCATACTGGATGTAGGTAACTCCCTCCCGGTTCCCGACTAATGAATCAACAACTTTAGATTGTTAGTGAAGGAAAACGAGCGCTGGGTTTGTTTCCCAATGCAGGCAGTGGGCAACTTTCACACGTTAGTTTCCAATTGCAGAGTGCGCAGCAGTCCTTAGACGCTGCAGAGAAGACAAAATCACCCATTGACAAACCAAAGATGACGAGAGAGAAAGACACACACACACGGGCAGCTAAGAGAGGGGCAGGGGAAATGGGGGAGGGACGGGAGAACTAGGGAGAGGATGAGAAGCAAGGAGATGGGAACGGAGAGGATGCTGCCTAGAGACCACGGGAGCGAGAGCGAAGGGACGAAGAGCGATCTGTTGGCCAAAGTTAGACATGTTAAATTGTGCAGAGGGTTGGAGTAACATGTGCGTATTTATCCGGCTTCTTGACCGCTGATTTGCTGCTGAAATGTGCCATCGGACACTGCAAACCTAACGGGGGATTTCTGAATGAAAGGCATGCTTGTGTGTCTCCTGGATTTGTTCTCTGCCCAGACTGCGCGAGCCGCTCTAAATTCTATGTTCTTTTTCCCCTCTAGATATTCCGAAGAGCTGATAAAAATGGTAAGGACTGATTCCAATCTGTCATATGCGAGAATATTTTAGTTCCACAGTTGTTAGATGTCAGTTCCTGGGTCTCGGCATTTAAAGAGTTAACATTACAAAGCTGGGTATGTAAAACTGAGCTTTTATTCATTTGAGTTTCATTGACTGAGGCACCAAGTCAATGAACCGGAGTGCGGGCTTTTTAACCCTAAGTTGGGCTGCATACGCAGCCACTTCAGGCCGAGATGAGAGGGTTAAATTTCCAGGGTAGTTTTATTAGGCTTGAGTTCGGTTTCGTTTTGCAGACTGGTTGGTGAGCTGATTAAATGCCGAAAGAATTGAATTGACTAGGAAGACGTGCTCCCTGCCGGGGGACTCCACATCACGGCGACAGGGCAGGAGGATCGGGGATTGCGGAAGTGCGGGGGCGGGGGCGGGGGCGGATGGAGTCTGTGAGCTGAGAGGATTAGCATATGAAATGATGGGGTGGGGTGTCGTGTGAGAGGATCAGGAGCTACGTTTCTTGTTGGTTTGTGAGAATTAACGCAGAGATGAGGGGCTGTTATCCGAAAATAATGCGGTTCAGTGTCAGATTCTGATCACAGGTGAGGGAGAGAACGAGGTGGCGTGGGGGGGGGGGGGGGGGGGGGGTAAAACCGGGCCAATTCTGTGTATGTACCTGCATATATGTGCACGGGGTTCCAATAGCAGTCACTCACCGAGTTAATGATTACAGCACTGGCTCACTGGATATGCGTTTTAACACACTGGTTCATGGGGCTTGTCCTCTGGATCACTGCCTCTCTGGGTGTAGGTTTGATGGACACTGCCTCTCTGGGTGTAGGTTTGATGGACAGTGGGTCAGGGTATAGGTTTGATGAATACTGCCTCTCTGGGTGTAGGTTTGTTGGACACTGCCTCTCTGGGTGTAGGTTTGATGGACACTGGGTCAGGGTATAGGTTTGATGAATACTGCCTCTCTGGGTGTAGGTTTGTTGGACACTGCCTCTCTGGGTGTAGGTTTGATGGACACTGGGTCAGGGTATAGGTTTGATGGACACTGCCTCTCTGGGTGTAGGTTTGTTGGACACAGCCTCTCTGGCTGTAGGTTTGATGGACAGTGGGTCAGGGTATAGGTTTGATGAATGTTTGTCGTGGGCAAAGTACTGGAGAGTTTAACATCGGTAGCTGAGCGAAGGGCGCTTAGTAGGCTACGGTCAATTATGGAAAACTCTGAACATCCTCTACATAGCACCATCCAGAGACAGAGAAGCAGTTTCAGCGACAGGTTACTATCGATGCAATGCTCCTCAGACAGGATGAAGAGGTCAATACTCCCCAATGCCATTCGGCTTTACAATTCAACCGCCAGGACTTAAGAACTTTTTAAAAGCTATTATTAATGCTTTTTGAGATAGTGATTTAGATGCATATCATATTTTTTAATGAGTTAAGTATTGTATGTAATTAGTTTTGCCATAACAAGTGTATGGGACATTGGAAAAAAAAAGTTGAATTTCCCCATGGGGTTGAATAAAGTATCTATCTATCTATCTAACACTGCCTCTCTGGGTGTAGGTTTGTTGGACACTGCCTCTCTGGGTGTAGGTTTGATGGACACTGGCTCAGGATATAGGTTTGATGGACACTGCCTCTCTGGGTGTAGCTTTGTTGGACACTGCCTCTCTGGCTGTAGGTTTGATCGACAGTGGCTCAGGATATAGGTTTGATGGACACTGCCTGTCTGGGTGTAGGTTTGATGGACACTGCCTCTCTGGGTGTAGGTTTGATGGACATTGCCTCTCTGGGTATAGGTTTGATGGACACTGCCTCTCTGGGTGTAGGTTTGATGGACACTGGGTCAGGGTATAGGTTTGATGGACACTGCCTCTCTGGGTGTAGGTTTGTTGGACACTGCCTCTCTGGGTGTAGGTTTGATGGACACTGGCTCAGGATATAGGTTTGATGGACACTGCCTCTCTGGGTGTAGCTTTGTTGGACACTGCCTCTCTGGCTGTAGGTTTGATCGACAGTGGCTCAGGATATAGGTTTGATGGACACTGCCTGTCTGGGTGTAGGTTTGATGGACACTGCCTCTCTGGGTGTAGGTTTGATGGACATTGCCTCTCTGGGTATAGGTTTGATGGACACTGCCTCTCTGGGTGTAGGTTTGATGGACACTGGGTCAGGGTATAGGTTTGATGGACACTGCCTCTCTGGGTGTAGGTTTGTTGGACACTGCCTCTCTGGGTGTAGGTTTGATGGACACTGGGTCAGGGTATAGGATTGATGGACACTGCCTCTCTGGGTGTAGGTTTGTTGGACACTGCCTCTCTGGGTGTAGGTTTGATGGACACTGGGTCAGGGTATAGGTTTAATGGACACTGGGTCAGGGTATAGGATTGATGGACACTGGGTCAGGGTATAGGTTTGATGGACACTGCCTCTCTGGGTGTAGGTTTGTTGGACACTGCCTCGCTGGGTGTAGGTTTGATGGACACTGGGTCAGGGTATAGGTTTGATGAACACTGCCTCTCTGGGTGTAGGTTTGTTGGACACTGCCTCTCTGGGTGTAGGTTTGATGGACACTGGATCAGGATATAGGTTTGATTGACACTGCCTCTCTGGGTGTAGGTTTGTTGGACACAGCCTCTCTGGGTGTAGGTTTGATGGACACTGGGTCAGGATATAGGTTTGATGGACACTGCCTCTCTGGGTGTAGGTTTGTTGCACACTGGCTCAGGGTATAGGTTTGTTGGACACTGCCTCTCTTGGTGTAGGTTTGTTGGACACTGCCTTTCCGGGTATAGGTTTGATGGGCTCTGCCTCTCTGGGTGTAGGTTTGATGGAAACTGGGTCAGGGTATAGGTTTGATGGACACTGGGTCAGGGTATAGGTTTGATGGACACTGCCTCTCCGGGTGTAGGTTTGTTGGACACTGGGTCAGGGTATAGGTTTGATGGACACTGCCTATCTGGGTGTAGGTTTGTTGGACACTGCGTCTCTGGGTGTAGGTTTGATGGACACTGGGTCAGGGTATAGGTTTGATGGACACAACCTCTCTGGGTGTAGGTTTGTTGGACACTGCCTCTCTGGGTGTAGGTTTGATGGACACTGGGTCAGGGTATAGGTTTGATGAACACTGCCACTCTGGGTGTAGGTTTGTTGGACACTGCCTCTCTGGGTGTAGGTTTGATGGACACTGGGTCAGGGTATAGGTTTAATGGATACTGGGTCAGGGTGTAGGTTTGTTGGACACTGCCTCGCTGGGTGTAGGTTTGATGGACACTGGGTCAGGGTATAGGTCTGATGAACACTGCCTCTCTGGGTGTAGGTTTGTTGGACACTGCCTCTCTGGGTGTAGGTTTGATGGACACTGGCTCAGGATATAGGTTTGATTGACACTGCCTCTCTGGGTGTAGGTTTGTTGGACACAGCCTCTCTGGGTGTAGGTTTGATGGACACTGGCTCAGGATATAGGTTTGATTGACACTGCCTCTCTGGGTGTAGGTTTGATGGACACTGGGTCAGGGTATAGGTTTGTTGGACACTGCCTCTCTGGGTGTAGGTTTGTTGGACACTGTCTCTCTGGGTGTAGGTTTGTTGGACACTGGCTCAGGGTATAGGATTGTTGGACACTGCCTCTCTGGGTGTCGGTTTGTTGGACACTGCCTCTCTGGGTGTAGGTTTGATGGACACTGGGTCAGGGTATAGGTTTGATGAACACTGCCTCTCTGGGTGTAGGTTTGTTGGACACTGCCTCTCTGGGTGTAGGTTTGATGGACACTGGATCAGGATATAGGTTTGATTGACACTGCCTCTCTGGGTGTAGGTTTGTTGGACACAGCCTCTCTGGGTGTAGGTTTGATTGACACTGGGTCAGGATATAGGTTTGATGGACACTGCCTCTCTGGGTGTAGGTTTGTTGCACACTGGCTCAGGGTATAGGTTTGTTGGACACTGCCTCTCTTGGTGTAGGTTTGTTGGACACTGCCTTTCCGGGTATAGGTTTGATGGGCTCTGCCTCTCTGGGTGTAGGTTTGATGGAAACTGGGTCAGGGTATAGGTTTGATGGACACTGGGTCAGGGTATAGGTTTGATGGACACTGCCTCTCCGGGTGTAGGTTTGTTGGACACTGGGTCAGGGTATAGGTTTGATGGACACTGCCTATCTGGGTGTAGGTTTGTTGGACACTGCGTCTCTGGGTGTAGGTTTGATGGACACTGGGTCAGGGTATAGGTTTGATGGACACAACCTCTCTGGGTGTAGGTTTGTTGGACACTGCCTCTCTGGGTGTAGGTTTGATGGACACTGGGTCAGGGTATAGGTTTGATGAACACTGCCACTCTGGGTGTAGGTTTGTTGGACACTGCCTCTCTGGGTGTAGGTTTGATGGACACTGGGTCAGGGTATAGGTTTAATGGATACTGGGTCAGGGTGTAGGTTTGTTGGACACTGCCTCGCTGGGTGTAGGTTTGATGGACACTGGGTCAGGGTATAGGTCTGATGAACACTGCCTCTCTGGGTGTAGGTTTGTTGGACACTGCCTCTCTGGGTGTAGGTTTGATGGACACTGGCTCAGGATATAGGTTTGATTGACACTGCCTCTCTGGGTGTAGGTTTGTTGGACACAGCCTCTCTGGGTGTAGGTTTGATGGACACTGGCTCAGGATATAGGTTTGATTGACACTGCCTCTCTGGGTGTAGGTTTGTTGGACACTGTCTCTCTGGGTGTAGGTTTGTTGGACACTGGCTCAGGGTATAGGATTGTTGGACACTGCCTCTCTGGGTGTAGGTTTGATGGACACTGGGTCAGGGTATAGGTTTGATGGACACTGGGTCAGGGTATAGGTTTGATGGACACTGCCTTTCTGGGTGTAGGTTTGTTGGACAAGGCCTCTCTGGGTGTAGGATTGATGGACACTGGCTCGGGATAGGTTTGATGGACACTGGGTCAGGGTATCTGTTTGAGGGACACTGGGTGACGGTATTGGTTTGATGCACACTGCCTCTCTGGGTGTAGGTTTGATGGCCACTGGCTCTCTGGGTGTACGTTTGATGGACACTTCCTCTCTGGGTGTAGGTTCGATGGACACTGCCTCTCTGGGTGTAGGTTTGATGGACACTGGGTCAGGGTATAGGTTTGATAGACACTGGCTCAGGGTATAGGTTTGTTGGACACTGCCTCTCTGGGTGTAGGTTTGATGGACACTGCCTCTCTGGGTATAGGTTTGATGGACACTGGGTCAGGGTATAGGTTTGTTGGACACTGCCTCTCTGGTTGTAGGTTTAATGGTCACTGGGTTAGGGTATAGGTTTGATGGACACTGGGTGAGGGTATTGGTTTGATGGACACTGCCTCTCTGGGTGTAGCTTTGATTGGCACTGGGTCAGGGTATAGGTTTGATGGACACTGGGTCAGGGTATAGGTTTGATGGACACTGCCTCTCTGCGTGTAGGTTTGATGGACACTGGGTCAGGGTATAGGTTTGATGGACACTGCCTCTCTGGGTGTAGGTTTGATTGGCACTGGGTCAGGGTATAGGTTTGATGGACACTGCCTCTCTGGGTGTAGGTTTGTTGGACACTGGGTCAGGGTATAGGTTTGATTGACACTGCCTCTCTGGGTGTAGGTTTGTTGGACACTGGGTCAGGCTATAGATTTGATTGACACTGCCTCTCTGGGTGTAGGTTTGATAGACACTGGGTCAGGGTATAGGTTTGATGGACACTGCCTCTCTGGGTGTAGGTTTGTTGGACACTGTCTCTCTGGGTGTAGGTTTGTTGGACACTGGCTCAGGGTATAGGATTGTTGGACACTGCCTCTCTGGGTGTAGGTTTGATGGACACTGGGTCAGGGTATAGGTTTGATGGACACTGGGTCAGGGTATAGGTTTGATGGACACTGCCTTTCTGGGTGTAGGTTTGTTGGACAAGGCCTCTCTGGGTGTAGGATTGATGGACACTGGCTCGGGATAGGTTTGATGGACACTGGGTCAGGGTATCTGTTTGAGGGACACTGGGTGACGGTATTGGTTTGATGCACACTGCCTCTCTGGGTGTAGGTTTGATGGCCACTGGCTCTCTGGGTGTACGTTTGATGGACACTTCCTCTCTGGGTGTAGGTTCGATGGACACTGCCTCTCTGGGTGTAGGTTTGATGGACACTGGGTCAGGGTATAGGTTTGATAGACACTGGCTCAGGGTATAGGTTTGTTGGACACTGCCTCTCTGGGTGTAGGTTTGATGGACACTGCCTCTCTGGGTATAGGTTTGATGGACACTGGGTCAGGGTATAGGTTTGTTGGACACTGCCTCTCTGGTTGTAGGTTTAATGGTCACTGGGTTAGGGTATAGGTTTGATGGACACTGGGTGAGGGTATTGGTTTGATGGACACTGCCTCTCTGGGTGTAGCTTTGATTGGCACTGGGTCAGGGTATAGGTTTGATGGACACTGGGTCAGGGTATAGGTTTGATGGACACTGCCTCTCTGCGTGTAGGTTTGATGGACACTGGGTCAGGGTATAGGTTTGATGGACACTGCCTCTCTGGGTGTAGGTTTGATTGGCACTGGGTCAGGGTATAGGTTTGATGGACACTGCCTCTCTGGGTGTAGGTTTGTTGGACACTGGGTCAGGGTATAGGTTTGATTGACACTGCCTCTCTGGGTGTAGGTTTGTTGGACACTGGGTCAGGCTATAGATTTGATTGACACTGCCTCTCTGGGTGTAGGTTTGATAGACACTGGGTCAGGGTATAGGTTTGATGGACACTGCCTCTCTGGGTGTAGGTTTGTTGGACACTGGGTCAGGGTATAGGTTTGATGGACACTGCCTCTCTGGGTGTGGGTTTGATGGACACTGGGTCAGGGTATATGTTTGATGGACACTGCCTCTCTGGGTGTAGGTTTGATGGACAATGCCTCACTGGGTGTAGGTTTGATGGACACTGGGTCAGGGTATAGGTTTGATGGACACTGCCTCTCTGGGTGTAGGTTTGTTGGACACTTCCTCTCTGGGTGTAGGTTTGATGGACACTGGGTCAGGGTATAGGTTTGATGGACACTGCCTCTCTGGGTGTAGGTTTGATGGACACTGCCTCACTGGGTGTAGGTTTGATGGACACTGGGTCAGGGTATAGGTTTGATGGACACTGCCTCTCTGGGTGTCGGTTTGATGGACACTGCCTCTCTGGGTGTAGGTTTGATGGACACTGGGTCAGGGTATAGGTTTGATGGGCACTGGGTCAGGGTATAGGTTTGATGGACACTGCCTCTCTGGGTGTAGGTTTGTTGGACACTGGGTCAGGGTATAGGTTTGATGGACACTGCCTCTCTGGGTGTAGGTTTGATGGAAACTGGGTCAGGATATAGGTTTGATGGGCACTGGGTCAGGGTATAGGTTTGATGGACACTGCCTCTCTGGGTGTAGGTTTGTTGGACACTGGGTCAGGGTATAGGTTTGATGGACACTGCCTCTCTGGGTGTAGGTTTGATGGAAACTGGGTCATGGTATAGGTTTGATGGACACTGGGTCAGGGTATAGGTTTGTTGGACACTGCCTCTCTGGGTGTAGGTTTGATTGGCACTGGGTCAGGGTATAGGTTTGATGGACACTGCCTTTCTGGGTGTAGGTTTGTTGGACACTGCCTCTCTGGGTGTAGGATTGATGGACACTGGCTCAGGATATAGGTTTGATGGACACTGCCTCTCTGGGTGTAGGTTTGTTGGACACTGGGTCAGGGTATAGGTTTGATGGACACTGCCTCTCTGGGTGTCGATTTGATGGACACTGCCTCTCTGGGTGTCGGTTTGATTGGCACTGGGTTAAGGTATAGGTTTGATGAACACTGCCTTTCTGGGTGTAGGTTTGATGGACACTGCCTCTCTGGGTATAGGTTTGATGGACACTGCCTCTCTGGGTGCAGGTTGAATGGACACTTCCTCGCTGGGTGTAGGTTTGAGGGACACTGGTTCACTGGGTGCAGGTTCGTGGCGCCTACCTCTCTGGGCATTGGCTCTGTCTCACTGAGGTGGAAACCATGTAGCTGTTGACAGTCTGAAAGGTGGGTTTTAGAGACAATCATAATGCAGCTGATAACCCTCCATCATGTCTATTATGAAAGACACAGCAGGATCCCAGTCTGCCCCTGAAGACGGCTTTTTAGTTCTGTGAGATTACTGATCATGTGACTGTTCTCTGTGAGATTACTGATCATGTGACTATTCTCTGTGCGATTACTGATCACGTGACTGATCTGTGAGATTACTGATCACGTGACTGTTCTCTGTGAGATTACTGATCACATGACTGCTCTGTGAGATTGCTGATCACGTGACTGTGCTCTGTGAGATTACTGATCACGTGACTGATCTCTGTGAGATTACTGATCGTGTGACTGTTCTCTGTGAGATTACTGTTCATGTGACTGTTCTCTGAGATTACTTATCACGTGACTGTTCTCTGTGAGATTACTGATCACGTGACTGCTCTCTGTGAGATTACTGATCATGTGTCTGTTCTCTGTGAGATTACTGATCACGTGACTGCTCTGTGAGATTACTGATCACGTGTCTGTTCTCTGTGAGATTACTGATCACGTGACTGTTCTCTGTGAGATTACTGATCACGTGACTGCTCTCTGTGAGATTACTGATCACGTGACTGTTCTCTGTGAGATTACTGATCACGTGACTGCTCTCTGTGAGATTACTGATCACGTGTCTGTTCTCTGTGAGATTACTGATCACGTGACTGTTCTCTGTGAGATTACTGATCACGTGACTGCTCTCTGTGAGATTACTGATCATGTGACTGCTCTGTGAGATTACTGATCACGTGACTGTTCTCTGTGAGATTACTGATCACGTGACTGCTCTCTGTGAGATTACTGATCATGTGACTG
Organism: Hemitrygon akajei; assembly: GCF_048418815.1. Classification (NCBI taxonomy): domain Eukaryota; kingdom Metazoa; phylum Chordata; class Chondrichthyes; order Myliobatiformes; family Dasyatidae; genus Hemitrygon; species Hemitrygon akajei. The sequence continues at coordinate 1,819,322 of NC_133140.1, forward strand.
CTCTGTGAGATTACTGATCACCTGTCTGTTCTCTGTGAGATTACTGATCACGTGACTGTTCTCTATGAGATTACTGATCACGTGACTGCTCTCTGTGAGATTACTGATCATGTGACTGCTCTGTGAGATTTACTGTTCATGTGACTGCTCTGTGAGATTACTGTTCATGTGACTGTTCTCTGAGATTACTTATCACGTGACTGTGCTCTTGTGCTTAACGTCACTTGATTCACTCTACATCAGACACAGGAACAGGCCATTTGGCTAATCACCTTCTTGTCCATCTACACTAATCCCATTTTCTCACTTTAGGGCTGTTTCCTTCCACAACGTGCCGATTAAATGCCTTAAACGTTGAGATTGTTTCTGATTCTGCCACCATCTCTAGTAGCAAATTCCAGATATCAACCACTCTTTGTGTGAAAAAAACAACTCAACCCTCAGATCCCCTTTGAAACTCCTTCAGTTTGCCTTTAACCCATTACTTTGTGTTTGATGTTCCCACCACGGGACAAAGATTTTCACTATCTATTCATTTACTTCAATCAGGTCACCACTCTTCTTCCTTCACTCCAGGCAAACAAACTCAGCTTGTTCAATCTCTGCCCATAACCAAAACCCTCCAATCCAAGCAAGATCCTGGCAAGGCTCCTCTGCACTCTCCCCAGTATAGTGTGCTGACCAAAACTGCACCTAACACTCCAAGTAGCAAGTGTTGAGTGAAGTGACCACATAATATACCGTCTATTCTATGCCATGACGTCTGAAGACAAGCGTGTCATTCCATCTTCACTATCCAATTTACATGTTTTCAGGAACAACAGGCTTGACTTGAATTGAATTGAATTGACTTTATTTCTTACATCCTTTGCATACATGAGGAGTAAAAATCTTTATGTTACATCTCCATCTAAATGTGCAATCATAGTAATTTATAATAAATAGAACAGTCAATGTAATATAGAGTACACTCAAATCAGCGTGAGTTAATCATTCTGATGGTCTGGTGGAAGAAGCTGTCCCTGAGCCTGTTGGTTCTGGCTTTTATGCTGTGGTACCATTTCCCGGATGGTAGCAGCTGGAATAGATTGTGGTTGGGGTGAGTCGGGTCCCCAGTGATCAGATGGGCCCTTTTTACACATCTGTCTTTGTAAACGTCCTGAATCATGGGAAGTTCACAACTACAGATGCACTGGGCTGTCCGCTCCACTCTCTGCAGAGTCCTGCGATTAAGGGAGGTACAGTTCCCAGACCAGGCAGTGATGCAGTCAGTCAGGATGCTCTCAATAGAGGGACCTTGTTTACCAAGGTCCCTGTATTCAACAACATTCCTTAGTGTGCTACCATGTCCTACCTCTCTCTATATGACTTCCCACTTGTCAGGATTAACTTCCAGCTGCAAATGTGCAACTTTTCTTATGATCTGCTGTTCTTTAGATAACCTTCCTCACTGTCCACAACTCCACTGACTTTTGGGTCATCCAGAGACTCAGTAATCCTACCTCCTACATTTACATTTATACATATCGCAGGCATTAAGAGTTTGTGGTAGACCACAGATGTCCAGATGGTAAAGCATTGGTCCATTGTCACTGTGTGCCTCCTCTCACGAAACCCATGTCAGATCTAGGTCACCAGCTCCCTTTGGATTCCTGCTGCCTGTCCAGAGAGCCTTTCGGAGGAGGAAATGCCAGTCTCACCCTCTGGTAGCAATAGTATAAGGACAGCTACAGGGACGAGAATGTCATTTACTTCTGTTTATTTGGGGATAGGACTGCTTACCTACCCCTTGCCTCTCTTCTTCACTCTCTCCCATGGTCTCCTCTCCTGTTAGCCCATTTTGTCTTCCACCTATCATCCCCCCTCCCTCACCCTACCCAGTCTTCCCTCTCACCTACCAGTTTGTACCACGCCCCACTTTGTTGTGGTCTTATTATCTTTTTATTCTGGTTTCTGACTCTTTCCTTTCCAGTCCTGATGAAGGATCTCAGCCCAAAATGTTGACTGTTGATTCCCCTCCATAGACACTGCCTGATGGGCTGAGTTCCTCCAGCATGTTGTGTGCATTGCTCAAGGCACCAGATTGCCTCTTTACTTGCAAACTCTTCTCCAAAGTCAATTATTAATCCTTTATATACTTACAAAACTGCCTGCGTCGGTGAATGGCAATGGGGAAGGTGGTAGATGTCTCGGTCTCTGCTGTGGGTTAGGTGGCAACTCCTTGGTCTTGGACATTTGTGCAGTGCGCTCACTGGAGCTCAGGACTCCTGGTCTGCGGGTGAGAAAGACCAGTGTTTGCCTTCCTCTGCTTTCCCAGTCGTTGACCTCAGGGCCTTTTGAATGTGTCTCTACAGCCTGCTCCTGCTTGGTTAGTGCTGTAACTATGCGTTGTCTTGCCTTGGGGATCACTTCTCTTTCTCTGCAAAGACCACATGATGAAGGTGCTGGAGGTGGGAGGAATGTGGGGAGTGTCCGAGAACCCAGTCTAACCTTTATCGCCAGCAGTGTTTTGTTTCACTTGTCTGCTGTTTGCAATGACTTCTCTGTTCATTAAAAAGAAACTATTTCCCAAAATAACTTCTCCACATTTGCTTTTCACTCATACCTTGTCTGGCTCTTCACTCTTGCCTCATTTTTTTTCTGAATAATTTATAGACGGCAGTCTGCTTCCTCATTAGCTGTTTTCCCTTCAGACTGTGAATCACCAAAGAGCCAGGTGCCTTGTTTTATTTTCTGGTAGGGATTGAGGTCTCTTTCTAAACAAGGGTTTGAATGATCATTCTCTGCATTTGAGGGCTGGCTCATCACCTTTGCACTCCTCCCGTTACTCTATATTTGGCAGCCTTAAACCAGCTCCTCCACTCATTGTCCTCATCCCGTGCTGGGGTTGCTGTGGGATCTTGCCTTACACTTCATTTTCTCCCAGCTCATTGAATTATACAGATTTACCATTGAGTTATCAAATTATTCAGCACAGCACCAGTCCCTTCTGTGCAGTGCACCCATTGCCTATCTGCACTAATCCATTCGCCCATCTTCCTTTAATGTTTTCCTATTCAATCACCTGTCCAATGATACCCACCCCTACCGTCTCTTCTGGAGGTGCACCACCTGTCCGAAAGACAGGCTTACCACTCTGATCTCATTGATATCTTTGCTCTCTCATCTTAAGCCATTGCCCTCCAGACTGGGACTCCCATATTCCATGACAAAAAGATACTGACTAGTGAATCTGTCTTAGCATCTCATAATTTTATGATTCCTATGCTTCAGCAAGAAATAAACCATTTTATCTGTGGCACCCCCTCGCTGGACAATGAGCCAGAGAAACAAATACATAGAATTGTGGTGAAGGGGTGCAGATGGAGGAGGATGCGAAAGTAGGGCAGCAAATCATGGATACAAGAAATTCTGTGGATGCTGGAAAACTGGAGGCAATCACACAAAATACAGGAGGAACTCAGCAAGTCAGTGTGTATCTATGGAGGGGAATAAACAGTCCACAAGTCCATTGGATTGGCCTTCGGTCCACAGGGTCTGCTGCACTGTTCCATCATGGCGGCTTTACTCTTCCTCTCAATTCCATTCTCCGTAACCTTTAACACCCTTACTAATCAACCTTCACTTTAAATATACTTTGGCCCCAACAACTGTATGTGGTAATGAATTTCACAGCATCACCACCCTCTGGTTAAAGAATTCCCTCCTCATCTCTGTGCTAAAGGGACATGGAAACATAGAAAACATGCAGCACAATATAAGCCCTTCGGCCCACAATGCTGTGCCGACCATGTCCCTACCTCAGAACTACCTAGGCTCTACCCATAACCCTTTATTTTTCTAAGCTCCATCCAGGAATCTCTTAAAAGACTCTATCGTTTCCGCCTCCACCACCACTGCCAGCAGCCCATTCCACGCACTCACTACCATCTGCGTAAAAAATTTACCCCTGACATCTCCTCTGTACCCACAGATCTCCCACCTGGTACTTACCCCGGCAAGTGTAAGTGCTGCACCTGTCTCTACACCTCCTCTCTTACCACCATTCAGGGCCCCAAACAGTCCTTCCAGGGGAGGCAACACTTCACTTGTGAGTCTGTTGGGGTAATCTATTGCATCCGGTGCTCCCGGTGCGGCCTCCTCTACATCGGCAAGACCCGACGCAGATTGGGGGACCGCTTCGTTGAGAACCTCCGCTCCATCCGCCACAACAGACAGGATCTCCCGGTTGCCACCCACTTCAACTCTGCTTCACATTCCCATTCGGATATGTCCATACATGGCCTCCTCTACTGCCATGATGAGGCCAAACTCAGGTTGGAGGAGCAACATCTCATATACCGTCTGGGTAGTCTCCAGCCCCTTGGCATGAACATCGAATTCTCCAACTTCCGGTAATTCCCTCCCTCTCCCTTCTCCCATCCCACCTTCACTCTGTCTCCTCTTCCAGCTGCCTATCACCTTTCTCATGATTTTGCCTTCTTCTACTACCCATAGTGCTTTCCCCTTACATTCCTTCTTCACCTTTCCGGCCTATCCCTCCCTGCTTCGACTTCCCCACCCCTTGATCATTCCTCTGATTGGTTTTTCACCTGGCACCTACCAGCCTTCTCCTTCCAACCCTCCCCCCTCCTTCTTCAGTCCTGATGAAGAGTCTCAGCCCGAAACGTTGACTCCTCATTTCCACGGATGCTGACTGACCTGCTGAGTTCTTCCAGCATGTTGTACGTGTTAACCTTAAAACTATGCCTTCTCGTGTTAGCCATTTCAGCCCTGGGGAAAAGCCTTCGGCAATCCACACAATCAATGCCTCTCATTATCTTGTACACCTCTATCAGGTCACCTCTCATCCTCCGTCGCTCCAAGGAGAAAAGGCCGAGTCCACTCAACCTATTCTCATAAGGCATGCTCCCCAATCCAGGCAACATCCTTGTAAATCTCCTCTGCAACCTTTCTACGGCTTCCACATCCTTCCTGTATTGAGGCAACCAGAAATGAGCACAGTACTCCAAGTGGGGTCTGACCAGGGTCCTATATAGCTGCAACATTACCTCTCAGCTCTTAAACTCAATCCCATGATTGATGAAGGCCAATACACTGTATGCCTTCTTAACCAGAGAGTCAACCTGCATAGCAGCTTTGAGTGTCCTATGGACTCAGACCCCAAGATCTCTCTGATCCCCCACACTGCCAAGAGTCTTGCCATTAATACTATATTCTGCCATCATATTTGACCAACCAAAATGAACCACCTCACACTTACCTGGGTTGAACGCCAGCTGCCACTTCTCAGCCCAGTTCTGCATTCTATCATTCTATCAATGTCCCGCTGTAACCTCTGACAGCCCTCCACACTATCCACAACACCTCCAACCTTTGTGTCATCAGCAAACTTACTAACCCATCCCTCCACTTCCTCATCTAGGTCATTTATAAAAATCACAAGCAGTAGGGGTCCTAGAACAGATCCCTGAGGCACCCCACTGGTCACATACCTCCATGCAGAATATGACCCGTCTACAACCACTCTTTGCCTTCTGTCGGCAAGCCAGTTCTGGACCCACAAAGCAACGTCCCCTTGGATCCCATGCCTCCTTACTTTCTCAATAAGCCTTGCATGGGGTACCTAATGCCTTGCTGAAATCCATATACACTACATCTACTGCTCATCCTTCATCAATGTGTTTAGTCACATCCTCAAAAAATTTAATCAGGCTCGTAAGGCACGACCTGCCCTTGACAAAGCCGTGCTGACTATTCCTAATCATATTATACCTCTCCAAATGTTCATAAATCCTGCCTCTCAGGATCTTCTCCATCAACTTACCAACCACTGAGGTAAGACTCACTGGTCTATAATTTCCTAGGCTTTCTCTACCCCCTTTCTTGAATAAAGGAACAACATCCGCAACCCTCCAATCCTCTGGAACCTCTCCCGTCACCATTGATGATGCAAAGATCATCGCCAAAGTCTCAACAATCTCCTCCCTCTCCTCCCAAAGTAGCCTGGGGTACATCTCATCTGGTCCAGGAGACTTATCCAACTTGATGCATTCCAAAAGCTCCAGCACATCCTCTTTCTTAATATCTACATGCTCAAGCTTTTCAGTCTGCTGCAAGTCAGCACTACAATTGCCAAGACCCTTTTCCATAGTGAATACTGAAGCAAAGTATTCATTAAGTACCTCCATTATCTCCTCCGGTTCCATACACACTTTTCCACTGTCACACTTGATTGGTCCTATTCTCTCACATATTATCCTCTTGCTGTTCACATACTTGTAGAATGCCTTGGGGTTTTCCTTAATCCTGCCCACCAAGGCCTTCCCATGGCCCCTTCTGGCTCTCCTAATTTCATTCTTAAGCTCCTTCCTGCAAGCCTTATAATCTTCCAGATTCATATCATTACCTAGTTTTTTTGAACTTTTTGAAAGCTCTTGTTTTATTCTTGACTAGATTTACAACAGCCTTTATACACCATGGTTCTTGTCTCTACCATCCTTTCCATGTCTGATTGGAACGTACCTACTCAGAACCTCACGCAAATACCCCCTGAACATTTGCCACATTTCTTCTGTACATTTCCCTTTCTCCAACTTATGCTTCAAAGTTCCTATCAGATATCCTCACAGTTCCCCCTACTCCAATTAAACATTTCCCTAACTTGTCTGTCCCTATCCCTCTCCAATGTTTTGGTATAGGAGATAAAATTGTGATCACTATCACCAAAATGCTCTCCCACTGAGAGATCTGACACCTGACCAGGTTCATTTCCCACTACCAGATCAGGTACAGACTCTCCTCTTGTAGGCTTATCTATATATTGTGTCAAGAAACCTTCCTGAACACACCTAACAAACTCTACCCCATCTAAACCCCTCACCCTAGAGAGATACCAATCAATATTTGGGAAATTAAAATCTCCCAGCACAACAACCCTGTTGTTATTACTCCTGGTATTCTGAGGCTGTGTCCTCTAATGAAGGGTCCTGACCTGAAACGTTGACAGTTTAGTCCCCCCTTTAAGTGCTGCCTGATGTGCTGAGTTCCTCCAGCATTTTGCGTGTGTTACTACAGAAGTGGTCAGCATAGAGAGAGAAGGGAAAGCACCGGGAAACAGGAGCGAAAGGAGTCTGTGTTACATCTGGTTTATTTATTGCAGGAAGATAAATATTATCAGGACTTGTTGGTAAAAAGAAGATAATCGCTTGCGTGCTTCAGCAGAGAGGGCTCAAATTCCAGCGCTGATTCGCTTGTTGGACAGATAGAGGCGTATTTAACGCATCCAGCTCGGAGTGTGAGGCCAGGACTGGTCCTGGTGGAAGCGCTCTGTCTAAAGGAAACACAGGCCGGTCTTTTCGCGAGACGTCTCCGTGGAGCTGAGATAAGCGTTGCGGGGTTGTTAGAGACCTTGTTTCCTCTCCATAGACACCGGTTGCCGTGGAAACAAGTGATGTCAGGGAGACCTATCCACCGGAGGGAGTAGGGCTCAGCTGCTCCTGCTCTTTCAGCTAAAGATAGACAGAGTGGGTGCCGTGGCAACCAGCAGCCCGGGAGAGGTGTTGGAGGGAGCGGGGGGTCTGGCAGATAGACAGGGTGCCTCAGCGCTCCCACCACAAAGCTGCAATGCCTGGTGCCCACCCTGGCACTGACCACAGCTGGTGGCAGGACGTGGAGGGAGGGGGAGCGAATTCCAGGCTGCAGATGTGAACCGTGAGGAGGGGCTGTCAGTGTGGCCAGCAGCTGAATGGGATACAAGATCTCTGCCCGTGGTACGGGTAATGGGAACAGCGGCAGCCAGCTGCGACACTGTGAAACAGTATTTGCAGAGGCACAGTGGCCCTGTGTATATCCTGCGCTACAGTGACCTTATGTGTACAGGAACTCTGTGGTCCTGTGTAACTGTAACCCTATATGTACAGGAACATTGGGATCCTATGTATTTGCGCTCTCTGACACTGTGTATACAGGAACCCTGTGGAATGTGGAAGCCATAGAAAGGGTGCAGAGGAGATTTACAAGGATGTTGCCTGAATTGGGGAGCATGCCATATGAGAATAGGTTGAGTGAACTCTGCCTTTTCTCCTTGGAGCGACGGAGGTCTGATAGAGGTGTATAAGATGATGAGAGGCATTGATTGTGTGGATAGTCAGAGGCTTTTTCCCAGGGCTGAAGAGGACACAGGTTTAAGGTGCTGGGGAGTAGGTACAGAGGAGATGTCAGGGGTAAGTTTTTACTCAGAGAGTCATGAGTGCGTGGAAATGGCTGCCGGAAAGGGTGGTGCAGGCGTATACGATAGACTCTGTTAAAGTCTTTTGGATAGGTACATGGAGCTTAGAAAAATAGAGGGCTATGTGTAAGCCTAGTAATTTCTAAGGTAAGGGCATGTTCAGCACAACTTTGTGGGCCAAAGGGCCTGTATTGTGCAGTAGGTTTTCTATGTTTCTATGTCCTGTGTATACACAGGGTTACCGTAACCCTATATGTACAGGAACACTGGGATCCTATGTATTTGCTGCTTTCTGACACTGTGTATACAGGAACCCAGTGGTCCTGTGTATATACAGGGAACCTGTGATCCCGTGTGCAGACACTCAGCATGGCGAGTGTGTCCTGTATGTATGGAGCTGCTGTAACCCTGTGTGTTTATGCTGCGATTCCACTCAGGACAGACGACAGATTGCTAAACGATGTTGCCGATTCAGGAAATAAGAACAGAAATGCTGGAAGAGTTCCGTCAGTCAGGCAGCATCTGCGGAAAGAGAAACCAGACTCACTGGGGTTGGCTTTGCTTTATGATTGTCCCGTGTATTTAGGTATAGTGAAAAACCTGTTCATACAGAACAACTGATTACACAGTGCATTATGGTAGGACAGGGTAAAACAGAATGCAGGATAAGGTGTACCAGCTCCAGAGAAAGTGTAGTGCAGGTAGACAATGAAGTGCAAGATCATAACAGTCCACCTAATCATACGAGGGAACTATTATGTTGTCTTATAACACTAGGTAGAAGCTTTCATTGAGCTTTATGTCCAGGTTTCTTCAAAAGGTTGAAATGAAGTTAACTATTGGGCAGAGAGAAAGAAAATTGTACCACACTAAGATTTTGATCTGAATGCACAGAAGTTGCAGAGCAGTTGTACAAGTTATCAGAGACAGTTGAGCCGGAGCCTGTGAACTTGGATTGTGTGTGTTAACTAATTTCCACAGACAGCAGCTTTATAACAGTGCAGGAGTGGGACAGAGCAGGTTCAGGGTACATGATCGACATGCACAAGATGATGAGCGCTATCGATATGGTAGACTGCATGTAACCTTTCCCCACATCAGAGGCAGATAAAACTAGAGTACACAGATTTAGGTTGAGGGGGAAGAGATTTAGAGGGGATCTGAGGGGAATCTTTCTCACCCTGAGTGTGGTGAGTAGCTGGAACACGGGAGAGTCACGGACAGCGCTGGAGAAGTGCCTGGATGGAGCGGTTGAATGACTCAGGTGTAGAGCCCTGGATTAATATGGGTGGGTGCCTACTTGTCTGTGTGGTCATGATGGGGTGCTTGCAGGCTCTATGTCCCTATCACTCTCAGGGTTGAAGCTGATGGTTTGCGGCTCCCCTGTGCTTAGGGCTTGACTGTCTTTTAGGCATCCCCTCGTGAAAGCTGTTCCAATCGGAATGGTTGCATAAGATGTCAACTTTCCCTGAACGCTGGTTATTCCTGTCGAAAAGTGATGTACTGTGGGGGTGGGAGTGTTCCTCTGTTGTCTGCTCTAAGATACGTTTCCAGTGAGTGCTCTCCTGTGTTCTTGCTGGAAATGGATTCTTGTAGAAAGGATGGTTGAGGACATGCGGTGCCTCTGTACATTGGGCGATCCCATAATGCTGTCCTGTAGATTATGCTGTGGTATGGGTTAGGGTTAGGAATCAATGGATTCTTGTAGAAAGGACATGCGGTGCCTCTGTACATTGGGTGATCCCATAATGCTGTCCTGTAGATTATGCTGCGGTATGGGTTAGGGTTAGGAATCAATGGATTCTTGTAGAAAGGACATGCGGTGCCTCTGTACATTGGGTGATCCCATAATGCTGTCCTGTAGATGATGCTGCGGTATGGGTTAGGGTTAGGAATCAATGGATTCTTGTAGAAAGGACATGCGGTGCCTCTGTACATTGGGCGATCCCATAATGCTGTCCTGTAGATTATGCTGCGGTATGGGTTAGGGTTAGGAATCAATGGATTCTTGTAGAAAGGACATGCGGTGCCTCTGTACATTGGGTGATCCCATAATGCTGTCCTGTAGATTATGCTGCGGTATGGGTTAGGGTTAGGAATCAATGGATTCTTGTAGAAAGGACATGCGGTGCCTCTGTACATTGGGCGATCCCATAATGCTGTCCTGTAGATGATGCTGCGGTATGCCGGCTGGACGTACTAAAAGCACACCTAAATGAAGGGTGTTCCACTGTATGTGTACTGAATACAGCTACATATACACTCTGCTTCCTCTGTTAAAAATAATGATGATGCTCCTGTGTTAGTACAACATTGAATATTACAGCACATTACACGCTCTTTGGTCCATGACGTTGTGTCTACTTTTAACCCAATCTAAGATTAATTTAATCCAATGGTTCCCAGTCATTTTATGCCATGGACCGCTACCATTAACTGAGGTGTCTGTGAACCCCAGGTTGGGAGCCCCTAATTTAATCTTTCCATCCTACAAAGCCCTTATTTTTTCTAACATCCATGTGCCTAAATGTCTCTTCAGCATCCCCAATGTATCTGCCTCCACTACCACACGCCCTCTCTGTGTAAAAAACTTACCTTTGACAGCCCCTTACACTTTCATCCAATAAACGAGAAAGTATGGCCCCTCATATCAGTGACTTTTGCCTCTGGCTATCCACTGCACCCATGACGCCACTGTGAAAGGAATCATGGAACTCTATTCCCCGATACCTGTACTAAGGATGTTCCACAATGTAAGGTGTAGTGTGCTGCTGTGTGAAAGATGCACCTGTAATAGGGGGTATTTAGGGTTCTGTGTATGAAGGATGTTGCTTGTATACGGAGGGAGGCATCTGTGTGAGACACTCTTGAGAGAGGATGTACCCTGCCTTCTGTAGGGTAGATAAGCATGTTTCTGCTTTTAATGGTGCAGCTCAGTGTAAGATGCTTCTGTGTGTGTGTGTGTGTGCACGTGCGTGCGTGTTTGGCGGGCACTTCCATGTGTAGGAAGCCTCTGTATGAAGGCTTGCCCTGTATTAAGGGATATTTGCTTATCCCCTTCTGTGGGGTGCGGTGGGATTTCCAGTGCCTCGGGGTTGGACTCTCTGACAAGTAGCGTGCACCTGAATGTGAGGGACATCTTCATGTCGGCACTCCTAAATGTGGTGTGACTTTTACAAAATGTGTGCCCGCATTGTGGTGTTCCTGTGCTGCAGGAGAGCTTGATTTTAAGATGCAGTGCACCTTTCTGTAAGAAGAATGCTCACACCCCTCTCTCAGCAGATCCAGTTCGAAGCTGCTCATTTGAAAGGGAACTCCTAAACAAATTATGCTACCAAATTCCAGGAGCTGTGGCATGCCCCAGTCTGAGGAGTGGGCCTGGATTAAGCACAATCTTTTATTATGGCCGCTGTGTATTAGGAATGTCTCATACTTGGGGTAACTTCTAATCAGTATAATCAGATACAGAGATACAGCGCTCCAACCCCACACTCAAGTTTGATCTCAGCCTGTATGCATTATTCCTGTGGTTACGCGCTGCCTCTTGGGTGCTTGGTTCTTCCACATTCTGAAGATGTACTGGTCACTAAAGTGGCTTTTATGCAACCCAAGACAAGTTTAAGATCTCTTCGCTCAGAGGAATCTGATGAATTGGGATGTGCAGGCTAAGCCACTGACTTCATTCAGAACTTAACTCAATAGATTAATTATTATGAGATGAATCAAATCTCATACTTCGTATGTTCATCCTTGTCTACAGTAAATAGGACGTGAGGGGAGGGAGGGTCCCACTGAGTTGCTGACCACATTCCTAATGCAACCACCTGACTCGGACTGTGTTCCAACCAGACGCAACTTTATTAACTTGCTCTTGAAGGGTTCCACTGATCTATCAACGGTTGCAAAAGCCTCCTACACCACTCCTGTGTGTTCAGCTCTTCCTGAGCTTCTCAAACATCACGTGGCTCCCAACCCTTCTTCTCCTGTCCGCACTAGCATATGGAATCAGGAGAATCCAGAGATTAACAGCACAGGTCCTAACACCCTCTAATCACTCTGTAGGAACACATCCATTTCCTCCCCATCTCTGATCAATGAGTGTGTAGAAAATAAGTGAGATTAAAATTATTTATCTGGGGGTGTTTGACTACAGAAAGAAGTTATGTTTGTAAACCACTGTTACCAGAGTAAAATTTCGCTGGCACATTATTCAATAAAAGTGCTGGAGCCTGGATGAGTAACAGAACTTCAGAGCGATGACTGGATGAACCGCTCAGACGGTGAGAAGCTGGAACTGATAGCAGATCTCAGGATGCTGGAGGATAGGTCAGATGAATGCATGACTGCAGAGCTGGTCAATTTCTCCGACCACTTGGCACAGCTGACCCAAGAAAGAAATTAGGCTGGGGGGCTGATGTGCTGCGGGGGAGGGGGGGGCAAGCACTTTGGGACCAGTGACTATAACTCTTTTAATCCGAATATAGTTAAGAAAAAAGATGAAGTTAGCCCACAGGATAAAGTCCTAAATGGGGACAACACTAATGTTGATTGTATTGGCCAGGAACTAGCAGCATTTGATTGGGAGAGGCCGTTAGCAGGTAAAGGAGCATCTGCTATCTATTCAGATTTGTATTTCCATCGTTTTCTTCAGGTCTTCCAGAACCTGCAGTAAATTGATTTTGTCAATGGCAATGGGAAACTGAATTCAAATGGGATCCCACCTTTGGCAGTGGACAGAGCTTAAGTGTTCTTTTCTCAATTCCCCTTTCTGGTTACCTTCTCACACTCCTTATCTTCTTCACAATTGCCCATCACCTTCCTCTGATTCCCCTCCTCCTTCCCTTTCTTCCATGGTCTTCTTCTTCAGCCCTTTCCCTCTTCCACCTATCCCATCTCAACTTCTTACTGCAACCCCTCCCCCCTCACCCAGTCTCACTTGCCAGCTTATACTCCTCCTCCACCACCTTCCTCTGGCTTCTGCCCCCTTCCTACCCAGTCCTGATGAAGAATCTTGGCCTGAAACATTAACTATTTATTCCCTTCCATGGTGGCTGCCTGACCTCCTGAGTTTCTCCTGAATTTTGAGTGTTGTTCTGCATTCCCAGCATCTGTAGAATCCCTTGTATTTAGGATTATTGATAATTGCCTGACACATTCTGAACATAAAACTGTCGCAAAAAATAGAGACAAGATGGCGTTACGTACCCCGTAACTGGGTCACTTACCAGCAAAGATAGAGAGGTCCGTTGAAGTCTGATGGTACTATTTTTAAACGTTTTTATTTATAAAGGGGCACAAAAGTAAGGTTAATACAAACATTCAGATAATATACGTCGTCAATACTCAATCTAAAGCGTGGGTATAGTAATAATCAACAATACGAAGTAGCTCTATCGTTTGTCTAGGGGTAAAACTATTGTCCGATGGAAATATGAAAGTCACTCAGTTCCTGCAGGCTTCTGGGTTTTGGGGACCGCTGGGTTTTCACTTGTTGGAGAGAGAGAGAGATTTGTGAGAAAAGAAACTTGCCCGGGTCTTTTGGTGAGGTCGATCCGTTGAGTCGGGGGAGTTGGTTCCCCGTTGTTAGTTCAAGAAAATCGTTTCTGTGATACCCGCCACCGGCTCCCAGGCAAAGGGAACCGAACGCACATGGCTTCCTTCAAATGGCTGCCTGCTATTACGGGATCGCTAGCGTCTCTTCTGGTGCGTCTGAGGGGCCGTCTCTACAGCCCCTCTTTTATCTGGACTCACGGGGTCTCAGATGTCAATCAGGTTGGGATGATGCAATCTCTCCCCGTCACCCAGCCCACGTTGCCCTGAGGGCTTGCACGTAGCACAGTCCCCAATCCACAAAGGTGTCTCCAAGAGACAATGGCCGTTATCTGTGGCTTTGTCTTGCTGAGGGGCCAGGACACATTCCAAAACCTTGAGGATTCTCTCTCATTTCCTGGGTCCAAGACCCGAATTAATAGCGATCTTGCGATTCTCAAGAAGGAGGGGGCTGCGATCATAACAATGGCCAGTTGTTAGTCAGCTCTGTTGTTCATTAAAGCCACGTCAGATCTATTCTAAGCTATTACAAAAGTACAAGTCACTGAGTTTTAAATAAAGCCTCCACTAGATCAAATGCTGCAAAAGTTTGTATGTGATTCTCAGTAGCTGACCCCCTGTTCCAAAACTAAGACCTTCTGTTCTCCGGTCTTCATCTTTTTTTACAAATAGCTTGTCAAGCCATCTGTTTGGGGAATTAGTTGAAATCTGATACAAGAGGTTTACGGTAAGGGGAAGGACCTTTCAAAGTGATCAGAGTGGGCAAGCTATTTTACATAGAGAATAGTTGATATCAGAGGAAGTGCTGGAATCAGATATATTTAAGAGGCATTCAGGCAGACTCTTAAATTGGCAAGGTGTAGAAGGGTGGCCAGCTGATGGGGTAGTGGCACCAGTACTGGCCAGCTCCTTCATGCCAGGTTGAGTATAAATACAGAATGCTGCAAAAATGCCACCCAATGTGCCACAAGATGCAAAAAGGAACAGCAATAGAAGAGTTCAGTCCAATTGTGGATAAATAGGTCTTGTACTTTCTGTTCACCTGTGATCTCCCAGAGTGCAACACATTACACAAGCGACACATCTGTGGCTGAGATGACACAGCCATGGCTAACGAGAGAAGACAAAGCCACCATAAAGGACAAAGAGAGAGTATATAATGGAGCAAAAATCAGTGGGAAGTTAGATTGGAAAGCTTTTAAAAACTAAGAGAAGGTAACTAAAAGTCATTAAGAAGGTAAAGATGGAATATGAAAGGAAGCTAGCCGATAATATTAAGGAAGATACCAAAAGTTTCTTCAGATGCATGAAGTGTAAAAGGGAGATGAGAGTGGATATTGGACTACTGGAAAATAACACTGGAGAGGTAGTAATGAGGGACAATGAAATGGCAGATGAACTGAATAAGTATTCTGCATCAGTCTTCCTTGTGGAAGACATGAGCAGTAAGGTGGATGTTAAAGGAGCCAGGGGGCATGAAATGTGTGAAGTTACCATAACAAGAGAGAAGATTCTTTGGAAACTGAGAGGCCTGAAGATAGATAAGTCAGCTGGACCAGATGGTGTACACCCCAGGGTTCTGAAAGAGGTGGCTGAAGAAATCGTTGATGTATTCGTAATAATCTTTCAAGAAGCACTAGATTCTGGAATGGTTCTGGAAGACTGGAAAATGCAAATATCACTCCACTCTTCAACAGGGGAGAGAGGCAGAAGAAAGGAAACTATAGGCCAGTTAGCCCGACCTCAGTGGTTGGGAAGATGTTGGAGTCGATTATTAAGGATAAGGTCAGGCTAACCGACCTATAGTTTCCTTAGAGGCACATGATAAAATAGGCTATATTCAGCATGGTTTCCTCAAGGGAAAATCTTGCCTGACAAACTTGTTGGAATCTTTTGAAGAAATAACAAGCAGGATAGGCAAAGGAGAATTGGCTGAGTTTTAGAAGGCTTTGACAAGGTGCCACACATGAGGCTGCTTAACAAGTTACAAGCCAATGGTATTACAGGAACGATTCTAGCAGTAGCTGATTGGCAGGATGCAAGGATTGGGAATAAAGGGAGCCATTTATGACTGCCTGCCAGTGACTAGTGGTGTTCCACATGGGTCTGTGTTAGCACTGGTTCTTTTTACATTATATGTCAATAACTTGGATGGTAGAATTGATGGTTTTTTCACAAAGTTTGCCGGCGATATGAAGATATGTGGAGGGACAGGTCATTTTGAGGAAGTAGAGAGGCTACAGAAGGACTTCAACATTTCAGGAGAATGGGTAAAGAAATGGCAGATGGAATACAGTGTCGGGAACGGTATGGTCATGCACTTGGTTAGAAGAAATGAAAGGTTTGACTATTTTCTAAATGGAGAGAAAATACAAAAAAATTGAGTGCAGAGGGACTTGGGAGTCCTTGTGTAGGATTCCCTAAAGGTTAGTTTACAGGTTGAGCCTGTGGTGAGAAAGGCAAATGCAATGTTGGCATTAATTTCAAGAGGACTAGAATGTCAAAACAAGCATGTCATGTTGAAACATTATAAAAAAACTGGTGAGGCCTCACTTGGAGTATTGAGAGCAGGATTGGGTCCCTTACCATAGAAAGGATGTGCTGAAACTGGAGGGAGTTTAACAGGGGTACGAAGAGTAGCTGATGGCTCTGGGCCTGTATTCACTGGAATTCAGAAGGAAGAGGGCTGACCTCATTGAACCTGTTGAATTGTGAAAGGCCCTGATAGAGTGGCTGTGGAGAGGATGTTTCCCATGGGGGGAGAGTCTAAGACCAGAGGACACAAATTCAGAAAAGAGGGGCATCCTTCTGGAACAGAGATGAGGATGTATTTCTTTAGCCAGAGAGTGGTGAATCTTTGGAAATCACTGCCACAGCCAGCTGTGGAGTCCATCTTTATGTATATTTAAGGAAGAGCTTGATAGATTTTTGATTGGTCAGGGCATGAAGGGATATGGGGAGAAGGCAGGAGTTTGGGACTGAGAGGAAAATTGACCAAGCAGACTTGATGGGCCAAATGGTCTAATTCTGCTCTTATATCTTGTGGTCTTATGGTCTTAATATTTCCTCACAAGGATCTTATCCTTATTCATAGTTCTTGTGTCACTTTCACAGTTAATCTACTGAGACGGTATGGTGTCTGTACTTCTCGCTGTCTCAGTAAAGACCCGCCCACCCCAGGCTCTCTCTCTCTTCTCCTCTCTCCCAATGAACAGAAGCCTGAAAGCACAATAGGACTGTTATGATGATAAGATGGACACCTGACCTAACAACCTGACATTATGAGCTTGAAGGAACAAAATGCTGAGAGAACCAAGCAGTTCAGGCAGGTTCTCTGGAGGGGAACGAACAGTCAATGTTTCAGGCTGAGATCCTTCATCAGCACATTATAATCTTCCACCTTATTGTTTATCTCCACCGCTCTTTCTCCGTAGCTTTCTTCTGCATTCTGTTATTTCCCTTGTTCTACTTCAATGCACTGTGTAATGGTTTGATTTATATGGATGATATGCAAAACAAGCATATCTCGGTACATGTGACAATAGTAAACCAACACTGATTTCTCCACCACCCGGCACAGCTGGAGAACCAAGTACCAGTCATGGTGAGCCATTGGCTGGTTGCACTCTGTGCAGAGCTGTTGGAAGATAAGCCAACCTGACCAGTCCTCGATTCCAAACCTTGGGCAGGGTTTCTGCACTGACTGGGAAGTTGCCAAAACGCCCTGGACTGCAAACATTAATGACTGGAGGATGACCTCAGGCTGGCAGTGACAACTTGCTTCTTCCAAGGTAGGGATTGCTGAGCAGGAAGCCTGCTGTAGAACAGAGTGTTAGGTGACATGGTGACAATGAACTCACGGCCAGCCTATGCAGTTTACTTGTCAGCTGAGGCTCTCTGGAAGATATTCCAGCTCCAGGAGAAGTTAATTCTGGCTGTCAGCTGAATCTATTGAAAATTGAAACTCTGCAGAAGCTGAATTTAAAACAGTGTCCTTCCCCAGATGCTGGCTACTGTCCATAATCAGCTTGCTGCATACTAAATAAATTCTGGGTTTATAATTGGTACAGTGAAATCTTTGTTTTGCATACAGATCCATTCATCATATCAGTACATTGAGGTAGTACAAGGGAAAAAGGTAACAGGATGCAGAATAATCTGTAACAGTTAAAGAGAAAGTGCAGGTACTAAGGTGCAAAGTTGTAATGAGGTAGATGCTGATGTCAGGACTCCATCTTATTGCACAAGACGTGTATTCAAGAGTCATAACAGTGGGGTAGAATCTGTTCTTGAGCCTGGTGGTTATGTGCTTTCAGAATTTAGTATCTTCTCTGATTGGAAGAAGGGACAAGACAGAATGTCTGGGGTGGGTGGGGTCTTTGATTTTATGTCAGCTCCTTTACTGATGTGGTAGGACATCTTGTCAGAATTCATGGAAAGGAGAGGAGGCTGGTCTTTGTGATATGCTGAGCTGTGTTCACAACTCTGCGTTTTCTTGCAGTCTCGAGCAGAGCTGTTGCCATAGCAAACCATGGTGGTCATCCGGATAAAAAAATGAATGTAAAATAAGCCATTATACATCCAGATAGAATGCTTCTATGGTGCAGATACAGAAATCAGTGTGGTCAACCAGGACGTGCCCAATTTCTTTTACCTCTTGAGGAATTGGGGGCAGTGATTCACATTCTTGGCCGAAGCATCTACATGGTTGGGCCTGGCCATGCTTCAAGCACTCAGCCATTTCAACCTCAGCACCAGTACTGTAGACTGGAGCATCTGCACTGCCACCCGTCCCAAACAGGCACTTGGGACCATCATGTACATGCTGACCCAGCTGTCCAACAGAGCAGGAACAATTTACCTGCATCTGGCCCATTTCTCTCTAAACGTTTCCCTGTCCAAATGTCTTTGAGTGTTGCCTTTGGAACCACTTTGCCAATCAGCTCGTTCCATAAACACAGCACCCTCTGTCTGAGACATTTAGTCTTTACATTCTTCCTCCTCATCTTAAACCCTCTACTTTTAGACTCTCCTACTTCTACGTTACAGTACTGTACCTGAATGTTCTGGAGTCTCAGTCATTGTACAGCAAGGAAACAGGCTCCTCAGCCCACTGAACCGTGCTCACCATCATCCAGCCATTATCCAATCCCACCTCCTCACGTTCCCATCGCCTCCCACCACCTACACATGAAAGGGGCCATCGATTTGCTCAATTAATCTATCAGCCCACAGGTTTTTGAGATGTGGAAGGAAACTGGACCATCCCAAAGAAAGCCAGATGGTTAGAGAGAGAGCATGCAAACTCCACACAGGCAGCACTACAGCTCAGCACTGAACCTGGCTCTCTGGTGCTGAGGTGGTAGCTCTACGTGCCTCTCCAATTTCCCCTTGGTTGAGGGATGTGTTTGACAGGGTCTGGGCTGTTTGCTGGACTGCAGATTGCAAGTGTGGGGAGTGTTGTTGTGCGGTGTAATGTGGTCTGAGCCTGGGGTCCTTCACCTGCTGAGATGGACTGAATCCGCTTCTGTCTTTACCTTCCAGATGATGGCAAGTTGTCCTTGGATGAATTCCGGGCCTTTTTTTCTGATGGGACCCTCAATGAAGAAGAACTGGAAAACCTCTTCCACACGATCGACCTGGACAAGACCAAGTAAGACAGTCCCTCCAACCTCGCTCTCACCTGGTCACCATGAAAGGAACTGAGGGTGTGGGTGGTGGTGGGAACCATGGAAACCCTCCTGGGATTCTGACCCCCCAATTCCCCAGTCCACCTTGGTTAGACTTGCTTTCTTGTGCCTGGTGAGGTTTTTGAGGCAAGGCCAAAGCCTTACCTCTGTACTAAGGCCAAGGCCTCCAGGAGCTGAGGTTATTCTAACAGCAGCTCTGAGCCTAACCTCAGACCTTCTCTGCCCACCTACCTGGAGGTATTGGGGGTATTTTTGGCAGGGAGTCTTCTTCAGCCTGTTGGGAAGCTCTTTACCGTGTTTGGCTTGGGAACTTGTCTGCCCGGTGCCTAACGTCATTGCACTGCCACTGACTGGATGGTAGTGAAGCAGTTGCTGACAATGTACTGGTGTGTTTGTTCACGTGTGTGTCAGGTCAGCACGGGGGCAGGACATGTTAGGAACCAGGCTGGAATCTGGGCAGGTGGGGGGGCAGGGTAATACTGAGGGTGGATGTATGGAATGGGCTGTGGAGTACAGGGAACCATGGTGTTTAGGCTGCAGGGAACGTGAGAAGAGAGGGGGTAGAACTTGAGGACAACCTGACGCAGTGTAAAAAGGAGTGCTGGACAGTAGGTTGCAGTGCCATGCTGGGCAGGAATGAGGGGGATGTGGGCTTTACTGTAGAGGGAGGGATGGAGGACATAGGGTGAGAGAGATCAAGAAATGCTGGATGGACAGATTCAACAACAGCAGGACTGAACACAGCTCTATCATCAGTTCAGATACATTGACACTGATCAACACTGTTACCCTGAGTGATTCATGATGGACTGTGGGTGGCCAGTTTACATAGAAACATAGAAAACCTACAGCACAATACAGGCCCTTCGTCCCACTAAGCTGTGCCGAACATGTCCTTACCTTAGAACTACCCAGGCTTACCCATAAACCTCTATTATTCTAAGCTCCATGTATCCATTCAGGAGTCTCTTAAAAGACCCTATCGTGTCCGCCTCCACCACTGCCACCGGTAAGGTAACAGTTTCTTTGAGGGGAAGTTGCTTCAGCTGACTTCAGCACCAAGGATGAACTAGTCCAATGTCCAACGTCCATGAACGAATCCAAAGTCCAACGTCCGTGAACTAGTCCGATGTCCAACTTCCGTGAACTAGTCCGATGTCCAACGTCCGTGGACTAGTCCGATGTCCATCGTCTGTGGACTAGTCCGATGTCCAATGTCCGTGGACTAGACCGATGTCCAACGTCCGTGGACTAGTCCGATGTCCAACGTTCATGATCTAGTCCAAAGTCCAACGTCCATGAACTAATCCGATGTCCAACGTCCATGAACTAGTCCGATGTCTATCGTCCGTGAACTAGTCCGATGTCCAAAGTCGATGAACTAGTCCGATGTCCAACGTCCGTGAACTAGTCCGATGTCCAACGTCCGTGAACTAGTCCGATATCCAACGTCTGTGAACTAGTCCGATGTCCGAAGTCGCTGAACTAGTCCGATGTCCAACGTCCGTGAACTAGTCCGATGTCCAACGTCCGTCTACTAGTCCGATGTCCAACGTCCGTGGACTAGTCCGATGTCCAACGTCCGTGAACTGGTCCAATGTCCAAAGACTAGCCCAATATCCAAGGTACATGGACTAGTCCAAAGTCCAATGTCCATGAACTAATCCGATGTCCAACGTCCATGAACTAGTCCTGTCCAAAGTCAATGAACTAGTCCAAAGTCCAACGTCCATGAACTAGTCCAAAGTCCAATGTCCATGAACTAATCCGATGTCCAACATCCATGAAGTAGTCCAAAGTCCAACATCCGTGAACTAGTCCGATGTCCAACGTCCATGAACAAGTCCAAAGTCCAACATCCGTGAACTAGTCCGATGTCCAACGTCCATCTATTAGTCCGATGTCCAACGTCCGTGAACTAGTCCGATGTCCAACGTCCGTGGACTAGTCCGATGTCCAACTTCCGTGAACTAGTCCGATGTCCAACGTCCGTGAACTAATCCGATCTCCAACATCCGTGAACTAGTCCGATGTCGAACGTCCATGAACAAGTCCAAAGTCCAACATCCGTGAACTAGTCCGATGTCCATCGTCCGTGGACTAGTCCGATGTCCAACTTCCGTGGACTAGTCCGATGTCCAACGTTCATGATCTAGTCCAAAGTCCAACGTCCATGAACTAATCCGATGTCCAACGTCCATGAACTAGTCCCAAGTCCAAAGTCAATGAACTAGTCCGATGTCTATCGTCCGTGAACTAGTCCGATGTCCAAAGTCGATGAACTAGTCTGATGTCCAACTTCCGTGAACTAGTCCGATGTCCAACGTCCGTGAACTAGTCCGATATCCAACGTCCGTGAACTAGTCCGATGTCCGAAGTCGATGAACTAGTCCGATGTCCAACGTCCGTGAACTAGTCCGATGTTCAACGTCCGTCTACTAGTCCGATGTCCAACATCCGTCTACTAGTCCGATGTCCAAAGTCGATAAACTAGTCCGATGTCCAACTTCCGTGAACTAGTCCGATGTCCAACATCCGTCTACTAGTCCGATGTCCAACGTCCGTGGACTAGTCCGATGTCCAATGTCCGTGAACTGGTCCGATGTCCAAAGACTAGCCCAATATCCAAGGTACATGGACTAGTCCAAAGTCCAATGTCCATGAACTAATCCGATGTCCAACGTCCATGAACTAGTCCCAAGTCCAAAGTCAATGAACTAGTCCAAAGTCCAATGTCCATGAACTAATCCGATGTCCAACATCCATGAACTAATCCGATGTCCAACATCCATGAACTAGTCCGATGTCCAACATCCGTGAACTAGTCCGATGTCCAACGTCCATGAACAAGTCCAAAGTCCAACATCCGTGAATTAGTCCAAAGTCCAACATCCGTGAATTAGTCCAAAGTCCAACATCCGTGAACTACTCCGATGTCCAACGTCCATGAACTAATCCGATGTCCAACGTCCATGAACTAATCCGATGTCCAACGTCAATGAACTAATCCGATGTCCAACATCAATGAACTAATCCGATATCCAACGTCCGTGAACTAGTCCGATGTCCAAAGTCGATGAACTAGTCCGATGTCCAACTTCCGTGAACTAGTCCGATGTCCAACGTCCGTCTACTAGTCCGATGTCCAACGTCCGTGGACTAGTCCGATGTCCAATGTCCATGAACTGGTCCAATGTCCAAAGACTAGCCCAATATCCAAGGTACATGGACTAGTCCAAAGTCCAATGTCCATGAACTAATCCGATGTCCAACGGCCATGAACTAGTCCAAAGTCCAACGTCCATGAACTAGTCCAAAGTCCAATGTCCATGAACTAACCCGATGTCCAACATCCATGAAGTAGTCCAAAGTCCAACATCCGTGAACTAGTCCGATGTCCAACGTCCATGAACAAGTCCAAAGTCCAACATCCGTGAACTAGTCCAAAGTCCAACATCCGTGAACTACTCCGATGTCCAATGACCGTGAAGTAGTCCAATGTCCAACGTCCGTGGTCTAGTCCGATGTCCAACGTTCATGATCTAGTCCAAAGTCCAACGTCCATGAACTAATCCGATATCCAACGTCCATGAACTAGTCCCAAGTCCAAAGTCAATGAACTAGTCCGATGTCTATCGTCCGTGAACTAGTCCGATGTCCAAAGTCGATGAACTAGTCCGATGTCCAACGTCCGTGAATTAGTCTGATGTCCAACGTCCGTGAACTAGTCCGATGTCCAACGTCCGTGAACTAGTCCGATATCCAACGTCCGTGGACTAGTCCGATGTCCAACGTCCGTCTATTAGTCCGATGTCCAACTTCCGTGAACTAGTCTGATGTCCAACGTCCGTGAACTAATCCGATCTCCAACATCCGTGAACTAGTCCGATGTCGAACGTCCATGAACAAGTCCAAAGTCCAACATCCGTGAACTAGTCCGATGTCGAACGTCCATGAACATGTCCAAAGTCCAACATCCGTGAACTAGTCCGATGTCCATCGTCCGTGGACTAGTCCGATGTCCAACTTCCGTGGACTAGTCCGATGTCCAACGTTCATGATCTAGTCCAAAGTCCAACGTCCATGAACTAATCCGATGTCCAACGTCCATGAACTAGTCCCAAGTCCAAAGTCAATGAACTAGTCCGATGTCTATCGTCCGTGAACTAGTCCGATGTCCAAAGTCGATGAACTAGTCCGATGTCCAACGTCCGTGAACTAGTCCGATGTCCAACGTCCGTGAACTAGTCCGATATCCAACGTCCGTGAACTAGTCCGATGTCCGAAGTCGATGAACTAGTCCTATGTCCAACGTCCGTGAACTAGTCCGATGTTCAACGTCCGTCTACTAGTCCGATGTCCAATGTCCGTGAACTAGTCCGATGTCCAATGTCCGTGAACTAGTCCGATGTCCAACATCAATGAACTAATCCGATATCCAACGTCCATGAATTAGTCCCAAGTCCAAAGTCAATGAACTAGTCCGATGTCTATCGTCCGTGAACTAGTCCGATGTCCAAAGTCGATGAACTAGTCCGATGTCCAACGTCCATCTATTAGTCCGATGTCCAACATCCGTGGACTAGTACAATGTCCAACGTCCGTGGTCTAGTCCGACGTCCATCGTCCGTGGACTAGTCCGACGTCCAACTTCCGTGGACTAGTCCGACGTCCAACGTCCGTGAACTAATCCGATGTCCAACGTCAATGAACTAATCCGATGTCCAACATCAATGAACTAATCCGATATCCAAAATACGATATCCAACGTCCGTGAACTAGTCCGATGTCCAAAGTCGATGAACTAGTCCGATGTCCAACTTCCGTGAACTAGTCCGATGTCCAACGTCCGTCTACTAGTCCGATGTCCAACGTCCGTGGACTAGTCCGATGTCCAATGTCCGTGAACTGGTCCAATGTCCAAAGACTAGCCCAATATCCAAGGTACATGAACTAGTCCCAAGTCCAAAGTCAATGAACTAGTCCGATGTCTATCGTCCGTGAACTAGTCCGATGTCCAAAGTCGATGAACTAGTCCGATGTCCAACGTCCGTGAACTAGTCCGATGTCCAACGTCCGTGAACTAGTCCGATGTCCAACGTCCATCTATTAGTCCGATGTCCAACATCCGTGGACTAGTCCGACGTCCAACGTCCGTGGTCTAGTCCGACGTCCATCGTCCGTGGACTAGTCCGACGTCCAACTTCCGTGGACTAGTCCGATGTCCAACGTCCGTCTACTAGTCCGATGTCCAACGTCCGTGGACTAGTCCAATGTCCAAAGACTAGCCCAATATCCAAGGTACATGGACTAGTCCCGTCCAAAGTCAATGAACTAGTCCAAAGTCCAACGTCCATGAACTAGTCCAAAGTCCAATGTCCATGAACTAATCCGATGTCCAACATCTGTGAACTAGTCCAAAGTCCAACATCCGTGAACTACTCCGATGTCCAATGACCGTGAAGTAGTCCGATGTCCAACGTCCGTGGTCTAGTCCGATGTCCAACGTTCATGATCTAGTCCAAAGTCCAACGTCCATGAACTAATCCGATGTCCAACGTCAATGAACTAATCCGATGTCCAACATCAATGAACTAATCCGATATCCAACGTCCGTGAACTAGTCCGATGTCCAAAGTCGATGAACTAGTCCGATGTCCAACGTCCGTGAACTAGTCCGATGTCCAACGTCCATCTATTAGTCCGCTGTCCAACGTCCGTGAACTAGTCCGATGTCCATCGTCCGTGGACTAGTCCGATGTCCAACGTCCGTGGACTAGTCCGATGTCCAACGTGCATGAACTAGTCCCAAGTCCATAGTCAATGAACTAGTCCGATGTCTATCGTCCGTGAACTAGTCCGATGTCCAAAGTCAATGAACTTGTCTGATGTCCAACGTCCGTGAACTAGTCCGATGTCCAACGTCCGTGAACTTGTCCGATATCCAACGTCCGTGAACTAGTCCGATGTCCGAAGTCGCTGAACTAGTCCGATGTCCAACATCCGTGAACTAGTCCGATGTTCAACGTCCGTCTACTAGTCCGATGTCCAATGTCCGTGAACTAGTCCGATGTCCAACATCAATGAACTAATCCGATATCCAACGTCCGTGAACTAGTCCGATGTCCAAAGTCGATGAACTAGTCCGATGTCCAACGTCCGTGAACTAGTCCGATATCCAACGTCCGTGAACTAGTCCGATGTCCGAAGTCGATGAACTAGTCCGATGTCCAACGTCCGTGAACTACTCCGATGTTCAACGTCCGTCTACTAGTCCGATGTCCAAAGTCCGTGAACTAGTCCGATGTCCAACGTTCATGATCTAGTCCGATGTCCAACGTCCGTGAACTGGTCCAATGTCCAAAGACTAGTCCAATATCCAAGGTACATGGACTAGTCCAAAGTGCAATGTCCTTGAACTAATCCGATGTCCAACGTCCATGAACTAGTCCGGTCCTAAGTCAATGAACTAGTCCGATGTCTATCGTCCGTGAACTAGTCCAATGTCCAACGTCCGTGAACTAGTCCAAAGTCCAACGTCCATGAACTAGTCCAAAGTCCAATGTCCATGAACTAATCCGATGTCCAACATCCATGAACTAGTCCAAAGTCCAACATCCGTGAACTAGTCCGATGTCCAACGTCCATGAACAAGTCCAAAGTCCAACATCCGTGAACTAGTCCAAAGTCCAACATCCGTGAACTACTCCGATGTCCAATGTCCGTGAACTAGTCCGATGTTCAACGTCCGTCTACTAGTCCGATGTCCAAAGTCCGTGAACTAGTCCGATGTCCAACGTTCATGATCTAGTCCGATGTCCAACGTCCGTGAACTGGTCCAATGTCCAAAGACTAGTCCAATATCCAAGGTACATGGACTAGTCCAAAGTGCAATGTCCTTGAACTAATCCGATGTCCAACGTCCATGAACTAGTCCCGTCCTAAGTCAATGAACTAGTCCGATGTCTATCGTCCGTGAACAAGTCCAAAGTCCAACATCCGTGAACTAGTCCAAAGTCCAACATCCGTGAACTACTCCGATGTCCAATGTCCGTGAACTAGTCCGATGTTCAACGTCCGTCTACTAGTCCGATGTCCAAAGTCCGTGAACTAGTCCGATGTCCAACGTTCATGATCTAGTCCGATGTCCAACGTCCGTGAACTGGTCCAATGTCCAAAGACTAGTCCAATATCCAAGGTACATGGACTAGTCCAAAGTGCAATGTCCTTGAACTAATCCGATGTCCAACGTCCATGAACTAGTCCCGTCCTAAGTCAATGAACTAGTCCGATGTCTATCGTCCGTGAACAAGTCCAAAGTCCAACATCCGTGAACTAGTCCAAAGTCCAACATCCGTGAACTACTCCGATGTCCAATGTCCGTGAACTAGTCCGATGTTCAACGTCCGTCTACTAGTCCGATGTCCAAAGTCCGTGAACTAGTCCGATGTCCAACGTTCATGATCTAGTCCGATGTCCAACGTCCGTGAACTGGTCCAATGTCCAAAGACTAGTCCAATATCCAAGGTACATGGACTAGTCCAAAGTGCAATGTCCTTGAACTAATCCGATGTCCAACGTCCATGAACTAGTCCCGTCCTAAGTCAATGAACTAGTCCGATGTCTATCGTCCGTGAACAAGTCCAAAGTCCAACATCCGTGAACTAGTCCAAAGTCCAACATCCGTGAACTACTCCGATGTCCAATGTCCGTGAACTAGTCCGATGTTCAACGTCCGTCTACTAGTCCGATGTCCAAAGTCCGTGAACTAGTCCGATGTCCAACGTTCATGATCTAGTCCGATGTCCAACGTCCGTGAACTGGTCCAATGTCCAAAGACTAGTCCAATATCCAATGTACATGGACTAGTCCAAAGTGCAATGTCCTTGAACTAATCCGATGTCCAACGTCCATGAACTAGTCCCGTCCTAAGTCAATGAACTAGTCCGATGTCTATCGTCCGTGAACTAGTCCAATGTCCAACGTCCGTGAACTAGTCCAAAGTCCAACGTCCATGAACTAGTCCAAAGTCCAATGTCCATGAACTAATCCGATGTCCAACATCCATGAAGTAGTCCAAAGTCCAACATCCGTGAACTAGTCCGATGTCCAACGTCCATGAACAAGTCCAAAGTCCAACATCCGTGAACTAGTCCAAAGTCCAACATCCGTGAACTACTCCGATGTCCAATGTCCGTGAACTAGTCCAATGTCCAACGTCTGTGGTCTAGTCCAAAGTCCAACGTCCATGAACTAATCCGATGTCCAACGTCAATGAACTAATCCGATGTCCAACGTCAATGAACTAATCCGATGTCCAACATCAATGAACTAATCCGATATCCAACGTCCGTGAACTAGTCTGATGTCCAAAGTCGATGTCCAACGTCCGTGAACTAGTCCGATGTCCAACGTCCGTGAACTAATCTGATCTCCAACATCCGTGAACTAGTCCGATGTCGAACGTCCATGAACAAGTCCAAAGTCCAACGTCCGTGAACTAGTCCGATGTCGAACGTCCATGAACAAGTCCAAAGTCCAACGTCCGTGAACTAGTCCGATGTCGAACGTCCATGAACAAGTCCAAAGTCCAACTTCCGTGAACTAGTCCGATGTCCAATGTCCGTCTACTAGTCCGATGTCCAACGTCCGTGAACTAGTCCGATGTCCAACGTCCGTGGACTAGTCCGATGTCCAACGTCCGTGAACGAATCCAAAGTCCAACGTCCGTGAACTAGTCCGATGTCCATCGTCCGTGGACTAGTCCGATGTCCATCGTCCGTGGACTAGTCCGATGTACAACGTCCGTGGACTAGTCCGATGTCCAACGTTCATGATCTAGTCCAAAGTCCAACGTCCATGAACTAATCCGATGTCCAACGTCCATGAACTAATCCGATGTCCAACATCAATGAACTAATCCGATATCCAACGTCCGTGAACTAGTCCAATGTCCAAAGACTAGTCCAATATCCAAGGTACATGGACTAGTCCAAAGTCCAATGTCCTTGAACTAATCCGATGTCCAACGTCCATGAACTAGTCCCAAGTCCAAAGTCAATGAACTAGTCCGATGTCTATCGTCCGTGAACTAGTCCGATGTCCAACGTCCGTGAACTAGTCCGATGTCCAACGTCCGTGGACTAGTCCGATGTCCAACGTCCATGAACGAATCCAAAGTCCAACGTCCATGGACTAGTCCGATGTCCAACTTCCGTGGACTAGTCCGATGTCCAACGTCCATGAACTAGTCCAAAATCCAACGTCCATGAACTAGTCCAAAGTCCAACGTCTGTGAACTAGTCCGATGTCCAACGTCCGTGAACTAGTCCGATGTCCATTGTCCATGATCTAGTCCGATGTCCAATGTCCGTGAACTGGTCCAATGTCCAAAGACTAGTCCAATATCCAAGGTACATGGACTAGTCCAAAGTCCAATGTCCATGAACTAATCCGATGTCCAACGTCCATGAACTAGTCCCGTCCAAAGTCAATGAACTAGTCCAAAGTCCAACGTCCATGAACTAGTCCAAAGTCCAATGTCCATGAACTAATCCGATGTCCAACATCCATGAAGTAGTCCAAAGTCCAACATCCGTGAACTAGTCCGATGTCCAACGTCCATGAACAAGTCCAAAGTCCAACATCCGTGAACTAGTCCAAAGTCCAACATCCGTGAACTACTCCGATGTCCAATGTTCGTGAAGTAGTCCGATGTCCAACGTCCGTGGTCTAGTCCGATGTCCAACGTTCATGATCTAGTCCAAAGTCCAACGTCCATGAACTAATCCGATGTCCAACGTCAATGAACTAATCCGATGTCCAACATCAATGAACTAATCCGATATCCAACGTCCGTGAACTAGTCTGATGTCCAACGTCCGTGAACTAGTCCGATGTCCAACGTCCGTGAACTAGTCCAAAGTCCAACGTCCATGAACTAATCCGATGCCCAAGAGATCACTCAGGGTCACAGTGCAAATTGTCCGGGTGATTAATGGGCAGATCCCTCAGGGTCACAGTGCAAATTGACAGGGTGATTAATGGACAGATCGCTCAGGGTCACAGTGCAAACTGTGCGGGTGATAAGACATTTCCCTCAGGGTCACAGTGCAAATTGACAGGGTGATTAATGGACAGATCCCTCATGGTCACTTTGCAAATTGACAGGGTGATTAATGGACAGATCTCTCAGGGTCACTTTGCAAGTTGAGAGGGAGATTAATGGATAGGTCGCTCAGGGTCACAGTGCAAACTGTGCGGGTGATTAATAGACATTTCCCTCAGGGTCACAGTGCAAATTGACAGGGTGATTAATGGACAGATTCCTAAGGGTCACAGTGCAAATTGACAGGGTGATTAATGGACAGATCCCTCAGTGTCACAGTGCAAATTGACAGGGTGATTAATGGACTGATCCCTCAGAGTCACAGTGCAAATTGACAGGGTGATTAATGGAGAGATCCCTCAGAGTCACAGTGCAAATTGACAGGGTGATTAATGGACTGATCCCTCAGAGTCACAGTGCAAATTGACAGGGTGATTAACGGACAGATCCCTCAGAGTCACAGTGCAAATTGACAGGGTGATTAATGAACAGATTCCTAAAGGTCACAGTGCAATTTGACAGGGTGATTAATGGACAGATCTCGCAGGGACACAGTGCAAATTGACAAGGTGATTAATGGACAGATCCCTCAGGGTCACAGTGCAAATTGACAGGGTGATTAATGGACAGATCCCTCAGGGTCACAGTGCAAATTGACAGGGTGATTAATGGACAGATCGCTCAGGGTCACAGTGCAAATTGACAGTGTGATTAATGGACAGATCCCTCAGGGTCACAGTGCAAAATTGACAGTGTGATTAATGGACAGATCCCTCACTGTCACAGTGCAAATTGACAGGGTTAATAAGAAGGTGTATGATCTGTTGGCTGATGTGGGACTGATTTCAAGAGACATAAGGTAGTGTTGCAGCTCTGTAAAACCAGACACAGATTGAGTGAACAGCCAGAGACTTTTCCCAGGCAGTACATTCCATACACTGTTGAGAAGTGTCTGAGGGCACTGGATGCAGTGAATGCAGTGAGATGTACTGGATGCAGTGTGTATCAGCAGAGAGTGTCATTTTCAGTGCTATCAAGCGATGCCCTATCTCCAGTCGCATGTTCACTGTCTCTAAGTTTCAATTCATGGGTCCAGCCTATGTTCAAACATAGGCTAAGGAATGGAACTGCCTCTCACATTGGGTTATAATGGTGAAATCAGTGCAAGTCACGGGAAAAATCCCCCATTGGCAAAAAGCATACCTTCTGTCTTAACTCACACCTTCACCTCAGGGACCCTGGACACTGGACCCTGATCCCACCCCTAACCTCAGGCTGGACTGCGGTGACCCCGACAGAAAGATCTAGCAGCCATCACCTGCCTCACCTGTCAAACAGTGTACAAACCTAGGGCTTGTAACAGGGGTATGAGAGCTCGGCAGTCACTGACCGTGCTTACACGGCGAGGCAGAGTTGCTTGGCTTCCCCATGTCTGTCCCCTGGGTTGTTTTCCCCACCTTATGTGGTCAGTTCGGTAACAGGCCCGGTATGAGTGAGTGAAACAGGCTGTTGTGTGTGCCATTACATCCCGGAGGCTGGGAGTAAGGCAGCATCTCTGGCGGGAAGAGGAGTGTTGATATTTTGGGCCCAGACCCTTCATCTGGACCGCAGGTAGACATGACTTGATGTCCACTGGCCACATCAGCACATCCCTGTTCATATCCACTGGCCACACCAGGTGACACACTTTTGAATGCTCTCCCTCCTCTGGTTACACCAAGTAACACCCTGTTCAAATGCCCTCCTCCCATGGGGTCACCCCCCCGTTCAGGTGGCCTGCACTATTAGCTACATCAGGTTGAGATATGATGGGATCCAGTTTAACGAGTCAGCCATCCCCGACGGAGCGTGCTGCTGTCTGCACTGAGTGTGGGAATGTTTTGCCGCACACCCTGGGATGAGCTTCTCAGATGAAATCAAGCTTCATTCCCGTACAGAAACTTCTGACCGGAAATAGCATGGTAGCCATGGCAACAAGGTGACAGTCAGGGCACCTGTTGACACGAGGTGCTGGCTGGCGTTCGGGAGACACCAGACTGGCCTGCTGTCTGTGCTTGTGAAGGAAAACACCAGCCTGTGACATGGCTGCTGCCTTTCACTCGTGGGATGTGCTCCTGTGATCGAGCTGTGACTTTCCGCTCTGTCGGTCAGGACGTGATGCGCAGATGGCTTGAAGTAATGAGTTTCTCTCTCCCTTCTCCCTGCTGCAGTCATGTGGACACCAAGGAGCTCTGTGGTAAGTTGAGCAACATTGCTGTCCCCCTCTGTCGAATCGCCCCGGCGTGCAGCGTGCGTCTGCGGGGTCCACCCCCAGCAGGTTGTCGTGCAGTCAGAGGCCAGCGTTCCTGGGTACCGCTTGCCTCTCCTCTCAGTCTGTCGTCAGCTTTATTGTTGTGGGCACGTGTACCGGGATATTATTGCCATGAAAATCAGCTTGATGCAGCAACAGCACAGTCCATTACAAACATTACCAACAGCATCTGAAGTTAACATAACTTACATGACGTAATAAAAAGTGACATTACCACATTAGTGCAAGAATCTCTGAGCCAGAATGAGGGTTTTTCAGGTCATGGTGGCAACGGAGACACAGCTGTTGCACTTTGAGCTGGAAACCAGGCAGGCAGCATTGAGAAAAGGCCATTTCCCAGCTGATGGGAATATTTAATGATGGATGTCACGTCCTGAGATACCGACTCTGGTAGATGTCCTCGATCGTGGGAAGACCTGTACCCAGGAACCCTCTGCATTCGAGTTTGCACCCCAGGTCATGATACAGCCCGTCAGAATTCTTTCCACTGTGCACCTGCAGGTTTGTCAGAATCTCTACCGACAAAGCAAATTTCCTTGTAAAAAGTAGAGACGTTGACATGCCTTTGTTGATGGTTTCATCACCCTTTCCACTGCTGACCCTGCAATGAGGGCTGCTGTGTGTTAGCCTGACTACAATCATCTCCTGCGTGATCCTGATGCTGGGCGTGTGGTCGTTGCTGCAGCATCACTCAACTAGCTGATCTATGTCACCTTGGTATGTTTCCATGACATCATCTGTGACAGCAGTGGTGCCATTGGCGAATTTGTGTGTTGTGTGGGAGCTGCGCACAGTGATACAGGTCTTTGCTCTCTCAGCTGCCTCCTCATGGCAGGGTCTTGTGGGGTGATGAGGACCAGGCCACTCTCTTGTTTTATCCCACTAGGATGGTAGCAGGTCATGAGAGAGGAGAGCACCTCCCTAACTCTGCAGCCCACAAGGGACTTCCTACCTCTTGGTGAGCGGCAGGTGACAGGACCCTGAGGTTAAGTGTAGTTAGCACAGCGGCCCTGCCTGGTCGATGCCCAGTAAGCACCCAGCCTGAGACTGAGGCTCATGGAAGACAGAAAAGTAGGGGAGGAGCACCAGAGGGAGGTGATGGATAGGCAAAAAGATAAGGTGAGAGAGGGAAAAGGGAATATGGAATGGTGAAGGAGAGGAGAGAGGGGCATTACTGGAAGTTTGAGAAATTGATGTTCATTCCATCAGGTGGTATATAAGTTGTTGTTCCTCCAACCTGAGTGTGGCTTCATCGTGACAGCAGAGGAGGCCATGGGTTGACATATCAGAATGGGAATGGGACGGGAATTAAAATGGGTGGCCACTGGGAGATCCCGCTTCCTCTGGCGAGTACCTACACTCTGTTGGCTACCCTCAGGTTAGAGGAACAACACCTTATATTCCGTCTGGATAGCCTCTGACTTAATGGCATGAATGTCGATTTCTCAAACTTCCAGTAATGGCCTACCCATTCCTTCACCATTCTTCGTCCCATTTTCTGTTTCTCACCTTGTCTGCCCATCATCTCCTTTCGGGGCTGCTCCCTCCTTTTCTTTCTTCCATGGACAGCTCTCTCTCCTCTTCTATCAGACTCCCGTTCTCCAGCTCTGTACCTCTCCTCCCAGTTTCACCTATCACCTTGTGTTTCTGTCTCCCCTTCCCTGACTTTTAAATCTACTCATCTTTTTCTCGTCAGCCCTGCTGAAGGGTCTCGGCCCAAAATGTCAATTGTACTCTTTTCTGTAGATGCTGCCTGGCCTGCTGAGTTCCCCCAGCATTTTGTGTGTGTTGCCATCTGATCTACGCACAATCCCAGCTTATCTGGCTGTCATAAACGGTTGAATGTTTCTGATATTGATAATTGTTTAAAACAATCATAGCTGTGAGATGATGACCTTCAACAATCACAACCACTGTGACAATAATTATTTATTGTTCCTTAACTGTGAAGTTTAAGATATTTAAAAGAAAAGATATAAGGAAACAAGTTTAGAGCAATTTAAGTTAATAAATACCTTTGGAGGTCATTGCCTAGATTAAATCGATGGGGAGGCAGTAGGTGCAATGAAGGTTTTCAGGGAAAACACCCCGTTTTAGTTCAATCATCCCAGTCCCGGGATATCACTGCAAAATTTCCCCTGGACTCCACGCTGTACTCAGCTTCCTTCCATCAAAAGGGCGGAGAGGCCAGGTTCATCTTCAACCTCTGCAACATCTGAAGCAGCCCACATCAGCATGCTGCTGGACTCAGAGGGCATGTCTGACCAATCGCAGTCATATTACAGATAAGCAAGGCACTGACCACTTGCCACAAGAGGGACTCCTGTCCTCAGCATTCAGTGGCATTACCATCACAGGCGCCAGAACTGACCGGAATATCAAATGGATTAAACACGCAGCCCAACTGTAATGTGCACTCCGGGAATGGGCCCAGTCGGTAGTAGGCCCCGCTGTTCATAGGTCCTGTGGTACTGGACCTCTAGATCTTCACTCCTGCTAACCAACACTCTGTACTGCAGCAACGTCAAGTCTCACACTGAACCACTGACCCCAAAACCCACCTGACGGCTAGGGCCTCAGTCACCCCTCAGTTGTGACAGTTCTGCCAAGATTCCTCACCTATGCCCCTCAATAGTGATCCCTCAGCCATGAACCATCAGACATGATCGCCGTGTAACATCCATTTGTGAGAAGGTTCCTGCGCTAGGAAAACTGGGAACCAAAAGCACGTGAAACACAGGGCAACCCACCTCAGACACGGGGAACTGAAACTCAGACATTTAGCTTAACATTGGATGTAGGCCAGGGCAGTGCAGGAAGAGAGTGCTGAGGGGGAAGATGGTGAGGAGTGTAAGGCAGCACAGGGCCCTGTTGCTGAGGGGGAAGATGGAGAGTGAGGGATCACAGGGCCCTGTTGCTGAGGGGAAAGATGGAGTGTGAGGAGTGTGAGGGAGCACAGGGCCCTGTTGCTGAGGGGGAAGATCGAGTGTGAGGGAGCACAGGGCCCAGTTGCTGAGGGGGAAGATCGAGTGTGAGGCAGCACAGGGCCCTGTTGCTGAGGGGGAAGATCGAGTGTGGGGGAGCTCAGGGCCCTGATGCTGAGGGGGAAGATGGTGAGGAGTGTGAGGCAGCACAGGGCCCAGTTGCTGAGGGGGAAGATCGAGTGTGGGGGAGCTCAGGGCCCTGATGCTGAGGGGGAAGATGGTGAGGAGTGTAAGGCAGCACAGGGCCCTGTTGCTGAGGGGGAAGATGGAGAGTGAGGGATCACAGGGCCCTGTTGCTGAGGGGAAAGATGGAGTGTGAGGAGTGTGAGGGAGCACAGGGCCCTGTTGCTGAGGGGGAAGATCGAGTGTGAGGCAGCACAGGGCCCTGTTGCTGAGGGGGAAGATGGAGTGTGAGGGATCACAGGGCCCTGTTGCTGAGGGGAAAGATGGAGTGTGAGGGAGCACAGGGCCCTGTTGCTGAGGGGGAAGATCGAGTGTGAGGCAGCACAGGGCCCTGTTGCTGAGGGGGAAGATGGAGAGTGAGGGATCACAGGGCCCTGTTGCTGAGGGGAAAGATGGAGTGTGAGGGAGCACAGGGCCCTGTTGCTGAGGGGGAAGATCGAGTGTGAGGCAGCACAGGGCCCTGTTGCTGAGGGGGAAGGTGGAGTGTGAGGGAACACAGGGCCCTGTTGCTGAGGGGGTAGGTGGAATGAGAGGGAGCACAGGGCCCTGTTGCTGAGGGGGAAGATGGAGTGTGAGGGAGCACAGGGCCCTGATGCTGAGGGGGAAGATGGAGTGTGAGGCAGCACAGGGCCCTGTTGCTGAGGGGGAAGATGGAGTGTGAGGGAGCACAGTGCCCTGTTGCTGAGGGGGAAGATGGAGTGTGAGGAGTGTGAGGGAGCACAGGGCCCTGTTGCTGAGGGGAAAGATGGAGTGTGAGGGAGCACAGTGCCCTGTTGCTGAGGGGGAAGATGGAGTGTGAGGGAGCACAGGGCCCTGTTGCTGAGGGGGAAGATGGAGTGTGAGGGAGCACAGGGCCCTGTTGCTGAGGGGGAAGATGGAGTGTGAGGGAGCACAGGGCCCTGATGCTGAGGGGGAAGATGGAGTGTGAGGCAGCACAGGGCCCTGTTGCTGAGGGGGAAGATGGAGTGTGAGGGAGCACAGTGCCCTGTTGCTGAGGGGGAAGATGGAGTGTGAGGAGTGTGAGGGAGCACAGGGCCCTGTTGCTGAGGGGGAAGATGGAGTGTGAGGGAGCACAGTGCCCTGTTGCTGAGGGGGAAGATGGAGTGTGAGGGAGCACAGGGCCCTGTTGCTGAGGGGGAAGATGGAGTGTGAGGGAGCACAGGGCCCTGTTGCTGAGGGGGAAGATGGAGTGTGAGGAGTGTGAGGGAGCACAGGGCCCTGTTGCTGATGGGGAAGGTGGAGTGTGAGGGAGCACAGGGCCCTGTTGCTGAGGGGGAAGATGGAGTGTGAGGGAGCACAGGGCCCTGTTGCTGAGGGGGAAGATGGAGTGTGAGGGAGCACAGGGCCCTGTTGCTGAGGGGGAAGATGGAGTGTGAGGCAGCACAGGGCCCTGTTGCTGAGGGGGAAGATGGAGTGTGAGGGAGCACAGGGCCCTGTTGCTGATGGGGAAGGTGGAGTGTGAGGGAGCACAGGGCCCTGTTGCTGAGGGGGAAGATGGAGTGTGAGGAGTGTGAGGGAGCTCAGGGCCCTGTTGCTGAGGGGGAAGATGGAGTGTGAGGGAGCACAGGGCCCTGTTGCTGATGGGGAAGGTGGAGTGTGAGGGAGCACAGGGCCCTGTTGCTGAGAGGGAAGGTGGAGTGTGAGGGAGCACAGGGCCCTGTTGCTGAGGGGGAAGGTGGAGTGTGAGGGAGCACAGGGCCCTGTTGCTGAGGGGGTAGGTGGAGTGTGAGGGAGCACAGGGCCCTGTTGCTGAGGGGGAAGATGGAGTGTGAGGGAGCTCAGGGCCCTGTTGCTGAGGGGGAAGATGGAGTGTGAGGGAGCACAGGGCCCTGTTGCTGATGGGGAAGGTGGAGTGTGAGGGAGCACAGGGCCCTGTTGCTGAGAGGGAAGGTGGAGTGTGAGGGAGCACAGGGCCCTGTTGCTGAGGGGGTAGGTGGAGTGTGAGGGAGCACAGGGCCCTGTTGCTGAGGGGGTAGGTGGAGTGTGAGGGAGCACAGGGCCCTGGTGCTGAGGGGGAAGATCGAGTGTGAGGGAGCTCAGGGCCCTGTTGCTGATGGGGAAGGTGGAGTGTGAGGGAGCACAGGGCCCTGTTGCTGAGGGGGTAGGTGGAGTGTGAGGGAGCACAGGGCCCTGTTGCTGAGGGGGTAGGTTGAGTGTGAGGGAGCACAGGGCCCTGGTGCTGAGGGGGAAGATCGAGTGTGAGGAGTGTGAGGGAGCTCAGGGCCCTGTTGCTGATGGGGAAGGTGGAGTGTGAGGGAGCACAGGGCCCTGTGGCTGAGGGGGAAGATGGAGTGTGAGGGAGCACAGGGCCCTGTTGCTGAGGGGGAAGATGGAGTGTGAGGAGTGTGAGGGAGCACAGGGCCCTGTTGCTGAGGGGGTAGGTGGAGTGTGAGGGAGCACAGGGCCCTGTTGCTGAGGGGGTAGGTGGAGTGTGAGGGAGCACAGGGCCCTGGTGCTGAGGGGGAAGATCGAGTGTGAGGGAGCTCAGGGCCCTGTTGCTGAGGGGGAAGATCGAGTGTGAGGAGTGTGAGGGAGATCAGGGCCCTGTTGCTGAGGGGGAAGATGGAGTGTGAGGGAGCACAGGGCCCTGTTGCTGATGGGGAAGGTGGAGTGTGAGGGAGCACAGGGCCCTGTTGCTGAGGGGGTAGGTGGAGTGTGAGGGAGCACAGGGCCCTGTTGCTGAGGGGGTAGGTGGAGTGTGAGGGAGCACAGGGCCCTGTTGCTGAGGGGGTAGGTGGAGTGTGAGGGAGCACAGGGCCCTGTTGCTGATGGGGAAGGTGGAGTGTGAGGGAGCTCAGGGCCCTGTTGCTGATGGGGAAGGTGGAGTGTGAGGGTGCACAGGGCCCTGTTGCTGAGGGGGAAGATGGAGTGTGAGGGAGCACAGGGCCCTGTTGCTGAGGGGGAAGATGGAGTGTGAGGGAGCACAGGGCCCTGCTGCTGAGGGGGTAGGTGGAGTGTGAGGGAGCACAGGGCCCTGTTGCTGATGGGGAAGGTGGAGTGTGAGGGAGCACAGGGCCCTGTTGCTGAGGGGGTAGGTGGAGTGTGAGGGAGCACAGGGCCCTGGTGCTGAGGGGGAAGATTGAGTGTGAGGAGTGTGAGGGAGCTCAGGGCCCTGTTGCTGATGGGGAAGGTGGAGTGTGAGGGAGCACAGGGCCCTGTTGCTGAGGGGGAAGATGGAGTGTGAGGGAGCACAGGGCCCTGTTGCTGAGGGGGAAGATGGAGTGTGAGGAGTGTGAGGGAGCACAGGGCCCTGTTGCTGAGGGGGTAGGTGGAGTGTGAGGGAGCACAGGGCCCTGTTGCTGAGGGGGTAGGTGGAGTGTGAGGGAGCACAGGGCCCTGGTGCTGAGGGGGAAGATCGAGTGTGAGGAGTGTGAGGGAGCTCAGGGCCCTGTTGCTGATGGGGAAGGTGGAGTGTGAGGGAGCACAGGGCCCTGTTGCTGAGGGGGAAGATGGAGTGTGAGGGAGCACAGGGCCCTGTTGCTGAGGGGGAAGATGGAGTGTGAGGAGTGTGAGTGAGCACAGGGCCCTGTTGCTGAGGGGGTAGGTGGAGTGTGAGGGAGCACAGGGCCCTGTTGCTGAGGGGGTAGGTGGAGTGTGAGGGAGCACAGGGCCCTGGTGCTGAGGGGGAAGATCGAGTGTGAGGGAGCTCAGGGCCCTGTTGCTGAGGGGGAAGATCGAGTGTGAGGAGTGTGAGGGAGCACAGGGCCCTGTTGCTGAGGGGGAAGATGGAGTGTGAGGGAGCACAGGGCCCTGTTGCTGATGGGGAAGGTGGAGTGTGAGGGAGCACAGGGCCCTGTTGCTGAGGGGGTAGGTGGAGTGTGAGGGAGCACAGGGCCCTGTTGCTGAGGGGGTAGGTGGAGTGTGAGGGAGCACAGGGCCCTGTTGCTGAGGGGGTAGGTGGAGTGTGAGGGAGCACAGGGCCCTGTTGCTGATGGGGAAGGTGGAGTGTGAGGGAGCACAGGGCCCTGTTGCTGAGGGGGAAGATGGAGTGTGAGGGAGCACAGGGCCCTGTTGCTGAGGGGGAAGATGGAGTGTGAGGAGTGTGAGGGAGCACAGGGCCCTGTTGCTGAGGGGGTAGGTGGAGTGTGAGGGAGCACAGGGCCCTGTTGCTGAGGGGGTAGGTGGAGTGTGAGGGAGCACAGGGCCCTGGTGCTGAGGGGGAAGATCGAGTGTGGGGGAGCTCAGGGCCCTGTTGCTGAGGGGGAAGATCGAGTGTGAGGAGTGTGAGGGAGCTCAGGTCCCTGTTGCTGAGGGGGAAGATGGAGTGTGAGGGAGCTCAGGGCCCTGTTGCTGATGGGGAAGGTGGAGTGTGAGGGAGCACAGGGCCCTGATGCTGAGGGGGAAGATGGAATGTGAGGAGTGTGAGTGAGCTCAGGGCCCTGTTGCTGAGGGGGTAGGTGGAGTGTGAGGGAGCACAGGGCCCTGTTGCTGAGGGGGTAGGTGGAGTGTGAGGGAGCACAGGGCCCTGGTGCTGAGGGGGAAGATCGAGTGTGAGGGAGCTCAGGGCCCTGTTGCTGAGGGGGAAGATCGAGTGTGAGGAGTATGAGGGAGCTCAGGGCCCTGTTGCTGAGGGGGAAGATGGAGTGTGAGGGAGCACAGGGCCCTGTTGCTGATGGGGAAGGTGGAGTGTGAGGGAGCACAGGGCCCTGTTGCTGAGGGGGTAGGTGGAGTGTGAGGGAGCACAGGGCCCTGTTGCTGAGGGGGTAGGTGGAGTGTGAGGGAGCACAGGGCCCTGTTGCTGAGGGGGTAGGTGGAGTGTGAGGGAGCACAGGGCCCTGGTGCTGAGGGGGAAGATCGAGTGTGAGGAGTGTGAGGGAGCTCAGGGCCCTGTTGCTGATGGGGAAGGTGGAGTGTGAGGGAGCACAGGGCCCTGGTGCTGAGGGGGAAGATCGAGTATGAGGAGTGTGAGTGAGCTCAGGGCCCTGTTGCTGATGGGGAAGGTGGAGTGTGAGGGAGCACAGGGCCCTGTTGCTGAGGGGGTAGATGGAGTGTGAGGGAGCACAGGGCCCTGTTGCTGAGGGGGTAGGTGGAGTGTGAGGGAGCACTGGGCCCTGGTGCTGAGGGGGAAGATCGAGTGTGAGGGAGCTCAGGGCCCTGTTGCTGATGGGGAAGGTGGAGTGTGAGGGGGCACAGGGCCCTGTTGCTGAGGGGGAAGATGGAGTGTGAGGGAGCTCAGGGCCCTGTTGCTGATGGGGAAGGTGGTGTGAGGGAGCACAGGGCCCTGTTGCTGATGGGGAAGGTGGAGTGTGAGGGAGCTCAGGGCCCTGTTGCTGAGGGGGTAGGTGGAGTGTGAGGGAGCACAGGGCCCTTTTGCTGAGGGGGTAGGTGGAGTGTGAGGGAGCACAGGGCCCTGGTTCTGAGGGGGAAGATCGAGTGTGAGGAGTGTGAGGGAGCTCAGGGCCCTGTTGCTGATGGGGAAGGTGGAGTGTGAGGGAGCACAGGGCCCTGTTGCTGAGGGGGAAGATGGAGTGTGAGGGAGCACTGGACCTTGTTTCTGTCCCTGGGTTATGTCTTCGTCACTGCAAACTCTGTATTTGATGTTGGGTAGAGCCAGAGAGAGTTACAGCAGAGAAACAGGCACTTTGGCTATTCTCTGTGCCAACCCCCTGACAACAAAACACATTTGTTGCATGGATTTTCCTTTATTTCAAGGAAAATACTTGTCACAGACCTTCCTCCTGGCCCCAGAGAAGCCATGCCTCACTTGGGACCAATCAGTGCTCTGAATTGGACAGGTTTGAAATGTGGGAGAAAACTGTGTCACTCAAAGGGAATTCACAGGGGTACGTGGGGAATACAGACTCACAGGGGTATGGGGAGAATACAGACTCACAGGGGTTCGGGGGGAATACAGACTCACAGGGGTTCGGGGGGAATACAGACTCACAGGGGTATGGGGGGAATATAGACTCACAGGGGTTCGGGAGGAATACAGACTCACAGGGGTACGGGGGGAATACAGACTCACAGGGGTACGGGGAGAATACAGACTCACAGGGGTATGGGGGGAATACAGACTCACAGGGGTACGGGGAGAATACAGACTCACAGGGGTATGGGGGGAATACAGACTCACAGGGGTACGGGGGGAATACAGACTCACAGGGGTACGGGGAGAATACAGACTCACAGGGGTTCGGGAGGAATACAGACTCACAGGAGTTCGGGGGGAATACAGACTCACAGGGGTATGGGGAGAATACAGACTCACAGGGGTTCGGGGGGAATACAGACTCACGGGTTCGGGGGGAATACAGACTCACAGGGGTATGGGGGGAATATAGACTCACAGGGGTTCGGGAGGAATACAGACTCACAGGGGTACGGGGGGAATACAGACTCACAGGGGTACGGGGAGAATACAGACTCACAGGGGTATGGGGGGAATACAGACTCACAGGGGTACGGGGGGAATACAGACTCACAGGGGTATGGGGTGAATACAGACACAGAGGTACGGGGGGAATACAGACTCACAGGGGTACGTGGGGAATACAGACTCACAGGGGTACGGGGGGAATACAGACTCACAGAGGTACAGGGAGAATACAGACTCACGGGTATGGGGGGAATACAGACTCACAGGTGTATAGGGGGAATACAGACTCACAGGGGTTCGGGGGGAATACAGACTCACAGGGGTACGGGGGGAATACAGACTCACAGGTGTATAGGGGGAATACAGACTCACAGGGGTACGGGGAGAATACAGACTCACGGGTTCGGGGGGAATACAGACTCACAGGGGTATGGGGTGAATACAGACTCACAGGGGTATGGGGTGAATACAGACTCACAGGGGTTCTGGGGGAATACAGACTCACAGGGGTTTGGGGGGAATACAGACTCACAGGGGTTCGGGTGAATACAGACTCACAGGGGTATGGGGAGAATACAGACTCACAGGGGTATGGGGGAATACAGACTCACAGGTGTATAGGGGGAATACAGACTCACAGGGGTTCGGGGGGAATACAGACTCACAGGGGTACGGGGGGAATACAGACTCACGGGTTCGGGGGGAATACAGACTCACAGGGGTATGGGGTGAATACAGACTCACAGGGGTATGGGGTGAATACAGACTCACAGGGGTATGGGGGGAATACAGACTCACAGGGGTTCGGGGGGAATACAGACTCACAGGGGTATGGGGGGAATACAGACTCACGGGTTCGGGTGAATACAGACTCACAGGGGTATGGGGAGAATACAGACTCACAGGGGTATGGGGTGAATACAGACTCAGGGGTATAGGGAGAATACAGACTCACAGTGGTATGGGGTGAATACAGACTCACAGGGGTTCGGGGGGAATACAGACTCACAGGGGTTCGGGGGGAATACAGACAGGGGTATGGGGAGAATACAGACTCACAGGGGGATGGGGGGAATACAGACTCACAGGGGTATGGGGAGAATACAGACTCAGGGGTATGGGGTGAATACAGACTCACAGGGGTATGGGGTGAATACAGACTCACAGGGGTATGGGGGGAATACAGACTCACATGGGTTCGGGGGGAATACAGACTCACAGTGGTTCGGGGGGAATACAGACTCACAGGGGTATAGGGAGAATACAGACTCACAGGGGTTCGGGGGGAATACAAACTCACAGGGGTATGGGGTGAATACAGACTCACAGGGGTATGGGGTGAATACAGACTCACAGGGGTATGTGGTGAATACAGACTCACAGGGGTATGGGGGGAATACAGACTCACAGGGGTATGGGGGGAATACAGACTCACAGGGGTTTGGGGGAATACAGACTCACAGGGGTATGGGGTGAATACAGACTCACAGGGGTATGTGGTGAATACAGACTCACAGGGGTTCGGGGGGGAATACAGACTCACAGGGGTATGGGGGGAATACAGACTCACAGGGGTTCGGGGGGAATACAGACTCATTGTGTTGCCGGAACATTTCTAATCACTTTACCCCTGCCTCCTGATTCGACTTTTACCCACACAAGAAAGAATTGCAGAGGAAAATTACGCTGCAGCCTGAACACATCTTTGGATGATCCAGGGAAATCACAGACGTGCCCCGGCAGCACCAGGAGCCGATTTTTCCGGGTGTCTTCTGCTGGTCTTCCCCCGCCTCCGTGCCATGCCTTGGATGCTGGGATGAAGCTCATTTGGTTGTGATAGTGAAAGTGGGACAGTGCTAATCTCTGCCATGCTTTCCATCTCTCCAGATTACTTTGCCTCCCACATGGGGGATTACGAAGATGTCCTGGCCGGGCTGGAGACCCTCAACCTTTCAATTCTGAAAGCTATGGACTACACCAAGAAGGTATGCCTGACAGGGAGCGGTGTCTTGGAGAACCCCCCGTCTGCTGTGAACAGGTCTGGCCTGCTCTGGGCGTATGACCTTGTCCTGCAGCATTGGGGAAGGTGGGACTGAAACTGCATGGTTGGGTTGGGGGTTGTGGGTTTGTTAGACACAGATACACTATACCTCTGGTTCTGGTAAGTGTTACGGGTTAGTGATGCACCATCAATAACTCTCGGAGACGGGAGGCGAACGATAGGCTTTTATTATCTGCAAGAGACCACGATTAGCAGCAAGAGCCCACCACACAACATCCTGGAGACTGAGGGAGGAGCAGTGCCTCCAATCGCCTTTATACAGGGGTCTGTGGGAGGAGCCACAGGAGCAGACAGCAGAGGGGCGTGTCCAGACAGGTGTATGTAGTTCACCACAGTTAGAACGCTGATTGTGGGTGGGAGGGAAAAGATCTGTAGTCACGTCCGTCTTTTCTGCTCTTCATGTTTTCTTGTTTCCTTTTATTTCGTCGACCTTATCTTTGTAGCTCCTCTCATTCCTCTCATATTCCTCCTGCCCTACCCATTTTCTTGCTGATTTCCATTCTCTTGCCCTCTCTCTCTCTTTCGTTGTTCCCCCCTCAGTGTTTCTGTCTCTGCTTCTCTCTCTCTCTCTCTGTCTCGCTGTCTCTCTCTGTCTCTCTCTCTCTCTCAGTGTTTCTGTCTCTGCTTCTCTCTCTCTCTCTGTCTCGCTGTCTCTCTCTGTCTCTCTCTCTCTCTCAGTGTTTCTGTCTCTGCTTCTCTCTCTCTCTGTCTCGCTGTCTCTCTCTGTCTCTCTCTCAGTGTTTCTGTCTCTGCTTCTCTGTCTGTCTGTCTCTTTCTCTCTCTCTGTCTCTCTGTTTCTCTCTGTCTCTCTGTCTCTGTCTCTCTGTCTGTCTCTGTCTCTCTC
Source organism: Hemitrygon akajei (assembly GCF_048418815.1). NCBI lineage: Eukaryota > Metazoa > Chordata > Chondrichthyes > Myliobatiformes > Dasyatidae > Hemitrygon > Hemitrygon akajei. The sequence goes on from NC_133140.1 coordinate 1,863,603, forward strand.
TCTCTTTCTCTTTCTCTCTCTCTCTCTCTCTCTGTCTGTCTGTCTGTCTGTCATAAGAACATAACATAAGCAATAGGAGCAGGAGTAGGCCAATCGGCCCCTCAAGCCTGCTCCGCCATTCAACAAGATCATGGCTGATCCAATCTTAACTCTAGTTTTCACTGAATCCCACAAGGCAACAGTGCCAACCAACAGGGCACCATGCCGCCCATTTTATTTTATTATTCATCCCGCCCAAACCCATGTGATTACCCGGGGATAAAAACCGAGTTGCCAATTGAGGAGAAAAAAATCTGGAAAATTCCTCTCCGACCCATCCAGGCTATCGAAAACTGGTCCAGGAGATCACATGGCTGATCTAAACCTAGCTTCATGTCCACTTACCTGCTCGCTCACCGTATCCCCTAATGCCATTTTTATCCAGGAAAATGTCTATCTCCGTTTTGAATTTATTGAGTGTAGTAGCTTCCACAGCTCTCTGGGGCAGTAAATTCCACAGCCCCACTACCCTCTGAGTGAAGAAATTTCTCCGCATCTCAGTCCTGTCTGTCTGTCTCTGTCTCAAGCAGTATTGAAAAGGTGAAAAGCTGCTCGTAATAAGTAGGGGAAAGACTTAGAGTCACAAACACAGGAAGTCTGCAGATGTTGCTAGAAGCCCAAGGCAAAATGAACAAAATTCTGGAGGAACTCAGCAGGCTAGGCTGCAGCTATGTCAATGAATAAACAGTCAATGTTTTGGACCAAGACCCTTCATCAGGGTTCTGGTGAGTCCATCAGGAAAAGTTTAGAGGGAGAGGGGAACAATTGAAAAACAACCTGAGAGCAAACTTTTTCACACAGGATGGTATTGATCTGCCAGAGGAAGTGGTAGAGGGAGATACAAGTGTACTGTTTAAGAGGCATCTGCATGGGTTCATGGATATGGATGGGGGGATATGGACAAAGTGCTAGTTTCTCAGGTAGGAACCTTGATTATCATAGACAAGTTGGGTTGAAGAGTGTCTGTATAACTCCATGACTTTATGAATGTGTACCCGTTGAAAGTGGGTGAAGTGTTGAGAAAAGGGCAGGTGAGTCAAAGGAGGGGATGTTGTGTTGAGAGAGTCTGAGGTGTTGAGCAGGGAGGAACTAGTGAGGAAGATGTTGGTATTGAGGGAGGGAAAGAACTGCAAAGCGTGTGGGAGGAGTGTTGAGGGAAGGAAAGACTGAATGTGGGTAGGATTAGGGGAGGGAGGTGAGTGGCACTGAGAAAGGGAATTCTGTTGGTGGAAGTGAAGGTGTGGTGAGAGAGTAGTGGGAAGTGGTGATGTGTTGAGGGAGGTATGTGTTAGGAACGGAGGTATGAGTGAGGAGGAGGCGAGGTGAGGGAGTGTGTTGAGGAGATACTGATATGGTGTGGGGGTGTTGAATGTATCGAGGGGTGCTGAGGGAGAAGGGCAGGAGAAGTGTGTTGAAGGAGGGGAGATGCGTAGTGTTTGGGGTAGTTATAAGGGGAAGAGCTGATAGGAAGAAGTAGTGACGAGAGTGTTTGAGAGGCCAAGGGAGGTGGACATGTTGATGACAAGGCTGAAGCTGATGTAAAGGGAAATGCAATGAGCGAGAGGGAGAGGGTGCTCAGGGAGGGGAATGTAGGTGTTGAGGAAGGAGGAATGTGTTGAGAAAGGTGGAGAGTTATTGAGGGAAGGGAGAGGGCATTGAGGAAGGGTTGTGTTGAGTGAGGAGGAGAATAGTGAGGGTGAGTTTGGTATTGAAGAATGGGAATGTGTAGAAGTAGGGGGAGATTTTGAGGGGAGAGTAGTGTTGAGTGAGTGTGTGGTTGTTGATGGAGGAGGAGGTGAGAAAGGTTTGGTACTGAGAAAGGGGATAGGTGCTGAGGGAGAAGAGAGGTGCTAATGAGGGGGAGAGATGGATAGATTACCTCAAACCTTATGTGAGTGATTTCTTGACCCCATTTATCTTTAAGCTTTGATACAAGGTTTGCTACTGTTCTGTGAGGTGTTAATATTTCCCACTTTCGTAGACAATAAAATCCAGATGGTTATTGTTTGAATATTCTCTCTCACTGACTCTCAGCTTTTGAATAATGTCTTAATAAAATTGAAGCGAGGAAGGAAGTTCATTACCGCCAGCTCATTACTTAGACTGGTGACATGGTATAAATATGTCCTGGGACTAATTGCTGGTGAGCTGACCTCAATATGTCTGTCTCGCTCTCTGTGGGGAAACTGTCTGCACAACTGCCCCCTAGTTCCAATTAGACACATCTTCTATGACCCACACTTTTCCAGTGAGGCTAACTAGAAGATTTACCAACAAATTTCATTTTCCAATTGCACTCTTCTAGACTGATACTGAATTCAACAATTTCAGTAAACTGATTTCCCTCCCATCCCTCAACAAACCTTCAACATCCCTTCCTTCTCTTAACATTTCCCATCTCAACATCTTTCCAGCACTTCCCTTCCCTCAGCAATTCCCCCTCTGTCAACACTTCCCTCTCCCTCAATGCTTACACCTCCCTCAACAATTTCCCCTCTACCAACACCTCCCTCAACAACTCCCCCTCTATCAACACTTCCCTCTCCCTCAACACTTACACCTCCCTCAACAATTCCCCCTCTGTCAACACCTCCCTCTCCCTCAACACTTACACCTCCCTCAGCACCACGTACTTATCCAAACTTCTCTTAAATGGTGAAATCAAACCTGTAATTCACCACATCCACATTCCGCATTCTCGCCAACATCTGAGTGAACAAGTTCCACCTCATGTTTCCCTTAAACATTTTGCCTTTCAGCCTTAACCCACAATCTCTAGGTCTAGTCTCATCCAACCTCAGTGGATAAAGTCTGCTTCCATTTACCCTATCTTTACCACTCTATATTCCCAGATCCCTCTGTTCTATCCCTACCATATATGGTGTAAGTTCTACCCCGGTTTGTGCTCCCAAAGTGAAACACCTCGTAGTTATATGCATTATCTGACATTTTTCAGATCATTCTTCCTGCTGGTCCAAACCCCACTGCAAGAAAACCACTTCAATCTTGGTGTCATCCATATATCTGCCAATCCAGTTAACCACATTATCCAGATCATTGATATAGATGATAATCAGCAATAGATCCAGCGCTGATCCTTGCAGAAAAACACTAGTCTCAGGCCTCCAGTAAGAGAGGCAACCATATTCAACCATTATCTGGCTTCTCTCACAAAGCCAATGTTGAACCCAAGTTACTACCTCATTCTGAATGCCAAGTGACAATCTTCTTGACCAGCCTCTCATGTGGGACCTTGTCAAAGACCTTGCTAAAGTTCTTGTAGACAACATCCACTGCCTTTCCTTCATCAGCTTTCCTGGTAACCTCTTCAAGAAATTCTATAAAATTGGTTAGCCACAACCTATCGCACAGAAAGCCATGTTGACTATCCTTAATCACATCCCTATCTATCCAAATATATCAGTCTCTTAGAATACATTCCAGTAAGTGAACCACTACTGCTATCAGACTCACTGGCCTGTAATTCCCATGCTTATTCTTAGAATACATTCCAGTAAGTGAACCAGTACTGATATCGGGCTCACTGGCCTGTAATTCCCATGCTTATTCTTAGAATACATTCCAGTAAGTGAACCAGTACTGATATCGGGCTCCCTGGCCTGTAATTCCCCTGTGTACATTCCAATAAGTGAACCAGTACTGATATTGGGCTCCCTGGCCTGTAATTCCCCTGTGTACATTCCAGTAAGTGAACCAGTACTGATATCGGACTTACTGGCCTGTAATTCCCCTGTGTACATTCCAGTAAGTGAACCAGTACTGATATCGGACTTACTGGCCTGTAATTCCCCTGTGTACATTCCAGTAAGTGAACCAGTACTGATATCGGGCTCCTTGGCCTGTAATTCCCCTGTGTACATTCCAGTAAGTGAACCAGTACTGATATTGGGCTCCCTGGCCTGTAATTCCCCTGTGTACATTCCAGTAAGTGAACCAGTACTGATATCGGGCTCCATGGCCTGTAATTCCCCTGTGTACATTCCAGTAAGTGAACCAGTACTGATATCAGGCTCACTGGCCTGTAATTCCCTTGTGTACATTCCAGTAAGTGAACCAGTACTGATATCGGGCTCCCTGGCCTGTAATTCCCCTGTGTACATTCCAATAAGTGAACCAGTACTGATATCGGGCTCACTGGCCTGTAAATCCCCTGTGTACATCTGTGTAATCTGAGGATTAGCAGGGAAGGGTAAAGTCAGGCAGAGTGATCGTGACAGGAGACTCAATAGTGAGTGAAATGGACAGGAGATTCTGTGGCTGTGAAAGAGAAGCCAGGGAAAAGTATGGAAGAAATGTGGCAAATGTTCAGGGGATATTTGTGCGGAGTTCTGCATAGGTACGTTCCAGTGAGACAGGGAAGTTATTGAGGGTTAAAGGAACCGTGGTGTACAAAGGCTGTAATACATCTAGTCAAGAAGAAAAGAAAAGCTTACAAAAGGTTCAGAGAGCTAGGTAATGTTAGAGATCTAGAAGGTTATAAGGCTAACAGGAAGGAGCTTAAGAAGGAAATCAGGAGAGCCAGAAGGGACCATGAGAAAGCTTTGGTGGGCAGAATTAAGGAAAACCCCAAGGCATTCTACAGGTATGTGAGGAGCAAGAGGATAAGACGTGAAAGAATAGGGCCTATCAAGTGTGACAGTGGGAAAGTGTGTATGGAACTGGAGGAAACAGCAGAGATACGTAATGAATACTTTACTTCAGTATTCACTATGGAAAAGGATCTTGGTGATTGTAGTGATGACTTGCAGCAGACTGAAAAGCTTGAACACGTAGATATTAAGAAAGAGGATGTGCTGGAGCTTTCGGAAAGCATCAAGTTGGATAAGTCACCGGGCCCGGACGGGATGTACCCCAGGCTACTGTGGGAGGCGAGGGAGGAGATTGCTGAGCCTCTAGAAATGATCTTTGCGTCATCAATGGAGATGGGAGAGGTTCCAGAGGATTGGAGGGTTGCGGATGTTGTTCCTTTATTCAAGAAAGAGAGTAGAGAGAGCCCAGGAAATGATAGACCAGTGAGTCTTACTTCAGTGGTTGGTAAGTTGATGGAGTAGATTCTGAGAGGCAGGATTTATGAACATTTGGAGAGGTATAATATGATTAGGAATAGTCAGCATGGCTTTGTCAAAGGCAGGTCGTGCCTTACAAGCCTGATTGAATTTTTTGAGGATGTGACTAAACACATTGATGAAGGAAGAGCAGTAGATGTAGTGTATATGGATTTCAGCAAGGCATTTGATAAGGTACCCCATGCAAGGCTTATTGAGAAAGTAAGGAAGCAAGGGATCCAAGGGGACTTTGCTTTGTGGATCCAGAATTGGCTTGTCCACAGAAGGCAAAGAGTGGATGTAGATGGGTTATATTCTGCATGGAGGTCGGTGACCAGTAGAGTGACTCAGGGATCTGTCTGTGATCCCTACTCTTAGTGATTTTTATAAATGATCTGGATGAGAAAGTGGAGGGATGGGTTAGTAAATCTGCTGATGACTCAAACGTTGGAGGTGTTGTGGATAGTGTGGAGGGCTGTCAGAGGTTACAGCGGGACATTGACAGGATGCAAAACTGGACTGAGAAGTGGCAGATGGTGTTCAACCGAGATAAGTGTGAAGTGGTTCATTTTGGTAGGTCAAATATGATGGCAGAATATAGTATTAATGGTAAGGCTCTTGGCAGTGTGGAGGATCAGAGAGATCTTGGGGTCTGAGTCCATAGGACGCTCAAAGCAGCTGCGCAGGGTGACTCTGTGGTTAAGGTGACGGTGTATTGGCCTTCATCAATCGTGGAATTGAATTTAGGAGCCAAGAGGTAATGTTGCAGCTATATAGGACCCTGGTCAGACCCCACTTGGGATTACTTTGCTCAGTTCTGGTTGCCTCCCTACAGAAAGGACGTGGAAACCATAGAAAGGGTGCAGAGGAGATTTACCAGGATGTTGCCTGGATTGGAGAGCATGCCTTATAAGAATAGGTTGAGTGAACTTGGCTTTTTCTCCTTGGAGGGATGGAGGATGAGAGGTGACCTGATAGAGGTGTACAAGATGATGAGAGGCATTGATCGTGTGGATAGTCAGAGGCTTTTTCCCAGGGCTGAAATGGTTGCCACAAGAGGACACAGGTTTAAGATGCTAGGGAGTAGGTACAGAGGAGATGTCAGGGGTAAGTTTTTTACTCAGAGAGTGGTGAGTGCGTGAAATGGGCTGCCAGCAACGGTGGTGGAGGTAAATGATAGAGCCTTTTAAGAGACTTTTGGATAGGTACATGGAACTTAAACAAATAGACGGCTAACTTTGTGAGCTGAAGGGCCTGTATTGTGCTGTAGTTTTTCAATATTTCTTTGTTTCTATGTTAGGAAGGTGTATTGTCTCCCAGGTACTAGAATCCGGGTGTCGCTGGGCAGCTGCAGAAGGTTCCCGAGAGGTAGGTCGAGCAGCCAGACATGGTGGTGCACGGTGTCACCAATGACGTGGGCAGAAAGGAGGATGAGGTCCTGTGCAGTGAGTAGAGAGAGTTAGAGAAGAGGCTGAGGAGCAGGACCTCCAAGGTAGTGAGCTCTAGATTACTGCCAGTGCCCCGTGCTGGTCAGAGCAGGAATAGGATGATAGTACAGATGAATGAGTGGCTGAAGAACTGGAGCATGGGCCAAGTTTCACATTTCTTTGCGATCTCTTCTGGGAAAGATATGGCCTGTACAGAAAGGATGGGTTACATCCGAACCTAAAGGGGATCAATATCCTTATGATAGATAGATAGATAGATAGATACTTTATTCATCCCCATGGGGAAATTCAACTTTTTTTCCAATGTCCCATACACTTGTTGTAGCAAAACTAATTACATACAATACTTAACTCAGTAAAAAATATGATATGCATCTAAATCACTATCTCAAAAAGCATTAATAATAGCTTTTAAAAAGTTCTTAAGTCCTGGCGGTAGAATTGTAAAGCCTAATGGCATTGGGGAGTATTGACCTCTTCATCCTGTCTGAGGAGCATTGCATCGATAGTAACCTGTCGCTGAAACTGCTTCTCTGTCTCTGGATGGTGCTATGTAGAGGATGTTCAGAGTTATCCATAATCCATAAAAATCCATATTATGGATGTGTTTGCTAGAACTATTGGGGAGGGTTTAAATAATTTGCAGGGGGATGAGGACTGGAATGATAGAGCTGAGGATGGTGCAGGTGGTATACAAGTCGATGCGTGTGTAATGAAACTGTGAGGAAACACAGGCAGATGATCGGGCAAAATTGTTGTCAGCGGGATGACTTAAAGTGCAGCATGCAGACAAAGTCAGAAAGGGAGATGACTGAAGGTGTTATATTTAAATGCACTCAGTGTATGTATAAGGTAAATGATCTTGTAGCACAGTTGGAGATCATCAGAAATTATTTTGTGGGCATCGCTGAGTCGTGGCTGAAAGAAGATCATAGTTGCTAGCTTAACATCCAAGGATACTCATTCTATTGAAAGAACAGGCAGGTAGGCAGAGGGTGTGAGGTGATTGTTGCTAAAAATTGAAATCAAATCCTTGAAAAGAGGTGATATATGTTTGGAAGATGTAGAGTCCTTGAGGGTAGAATTAAGAAACTGCAAGGGTACAACGACCTGATGGGACTTATATAGAGGCCTCTGAACAGCAGCCAGGATGTGGGATATCAATGATAATGGGAGATAGAAAAGTCTTGTTAAAATGCAATGTTATGACAGTCATTGGGGGTTTTCAATATAGCAGTTAATTGGGAACCAGTTTAATGAACCCTTAGGAGGCATTGATCATAATATAATAGAATTTACCCTGCCGTTTGAAAGGGAGAAGATAAAGTCCTATCAGTATTACTGTAGAGCGAGGGAATGAGAGAGGAGCTGGCCAAAGTTGATTGGGAGGGTGCACTGTCAGTGATTATGGCAGAACAGCAATTGCGGCAGAGTCTCTGCGAGCAATTCAGAAGGTGCAGGATAGGGCTGTACCAAAGATGAAGAAGTATTCTAGGGGAGGTTGAGGCAACTGTGTCTACCAAGGGAAGTGAATGACAGCATAAAAGCAAAAGAGAGCGCATATAATATAGCAAAAACTAGTGGGAAGTTCGGGGTTTTGGGAAGCTTTTAAAAATCAACAGAACACAAGTAAAAAGCCATAAAGAGAGAAAAGATGAAATATTAAGGTAAGCTTGCCAATAATATAAAAGAGGTTACAAGAAGTTCTTCAGATATACAGAGACTTAAAGAGAGGCAAGGGTGGATATCGGGTCACTGGAAAATGACGCCGGAGTAATGGAGAAAGAAGTGGCCAACAAACATCGTAAGCACTTTGCATCAGTCTTCACTATGGAAGACACTAGCAGTATGCCAGAAATTCGTGAATGTTAAGGGACAGAAGTGAGTGTAGTTGCTATTGCTAAGGAGAAGGTGCTTGGGAAGCTGAAAGGTCTGCGGGTAAATAAATCAGACAGACAATACCCCAGGGTTCTGAAAGAGGTAACTGAAGCATTACTAATGCTTTCAAGAATCACAAAATTCTGGGATGGTTCTTGATGACTGGAAAATTGCAAATGTCACTCCACTCTTTAAGGAATGAGGGAGACAGAAGAAAGGAAATTATAAGACAATTAGCTTGACTTCAGTGGTTGGGAAGATATTATTAAGGATGAGGTTTCAAGGTACTTGGAAGCACATGATAAAGTAGGACGCAGGCGGCATGGTTTCCTGAAGGGGAAATCTTGCCTGACAAATCTGTTTGAATTCTTTGAGGAAATAACAGGCAGGATTGACAAAAAGGAGAGTCAGTGAATTTTGTTTACTTGGATATTCAGAAAGCCTTTGACAAAGTACTGCACATGAAGCTGCTTAATAAGATAAGAGGCCATGGTATTACATGAAAGCTACTAGCATGGATTGATGATTGGCTGACTGGCAGGAGGTAAAGAATGAGAATAAAGGGGCCTGTACTAGTTGACTGCCGGTGACTAGTGTTGATATCGGGGCTGCTTTTTCATGCTATGTCAAGGATTTGTATGACAGAATTGATGACTTTGTGGTCAAGTTTGCAGACGATACGAAGGTAGGTGTAGGGGCAGGTAGTGCTGAGGAAGCAGAGAGTCCACAGTAGGACCTGGACAGATTAGCAGAATAGGCAAAGAAGCAGCGGATTGAATAGAGTGTAGGAAAGTGTATGGTCATTCTCTTTGGCAGAAGGAATAAAGGCATAGGCTATTTTCTAAATGGGGAAAGAATTCAAAAATCAGAGGTGCAGAAGGACTTGGGAACCCTTGTGCAGGATTCCTAAAAGCTAACTTACAAGTTGAGTCTGTAGTAAGGTAGGCAAATGTAATGCAAGCATTTATTTCGAGAGACTAGAACGTAAGAGCAAGGAGGAAAGGCCGAGGCTTCATAAGGCATTGGTCAGAGCACACTTGGAGAGTTGTGAGCAGTTTTGGTCCTCTGAATCTAAGAAGGAAGGGTTGTGCTGGCATCCAGGGGAGGTTCATGTGAATGATTTCGGGAATGAAGAAGTGAATATATGAGGAGCGTTTGATAGCTCCAGACTTGTACTCACTGGAGTTTGGAATAATGAAGGGATAGCTCATTGAAACCTCTCAAATATTGGAAGGCCTAGGTAGAGTGGATGTGGAGAGGATGTTTTCTAGATTCGCTGAGTCTAGGACAACCTCAAAATAGAGGAATGTTCAATAGTTCCATTTTATATCAGAGAAATATACACCATATATAACCTGAAATTCTTGCTCTTCACGGACATCCACAAAAACAGAAGAGTGCCCCAAAGGTTGACAATAAAAACATTAGAACCACAAAGACCCCCAGCTCCCCCCCCACACACAAGCAGCAGCAAAGCCTCCCCTCGCCCACTTCAGCAAAATAAAAAGTATCAGCCTCCAAGCAAACCGTATTAAAGTTCCCAAGAAAGACCATGATCTACAGTACAGCAAAAACTCATCGGTCACCTGACAATTTGACATAGCACAAGCTCTCACACCCCAACAGAGGGATAGAGAGGAGTCACCCTTTCACAAAGAGAGGGGAGACATAAACAACACAACTCACTAATTCATGGTGATATAGTCTGCTGCATCACTTTTTTTTCCTGACTTGAGAATTGGCAACAAGCTCTCCCCTCTAATGTGAGAGAGATTTGCTGAGTACAGAGACCCCGACAGCTGATCTGCTATCCCTGATGTCCGTGACACTCCAGTCAGCTGCACCAGCCTAGAATTGACTCATCCGCAGGATGTCCATTTAGAATAGAGATGAGGAGAAATTTCTTTAACCACAGGGTGGTGAATCTCTGGAACTCATTGCCATGGAAGGCTGTGGAGTCCAAGTCATTGGGTATATTTAAAGTGGAGAGTGATAGGTTTTTGACTAATCAGAGCATCAAAGGTTACAGGGCAAAGGCAAGAGAATGGGGTTGGGAGGGCTAATAAATCAGCCATGATGTAATGACAGAGCAGACTCGATGGGCTGAATGGCCTGATTCTGCTCCGATGTTTTCTGATCTTATTATGGCCTCATTAGTGAGCTTCCAGTCCTCTGACACCAGTCTGTGGCTAAGGACATTTAAATGCCCCTGCCAGTGTGTCCGTAATTCTGCACTAATCTCTCCAAAGGTCAGTGTAGGTATATCCCTAAAATGGAGCCCTCTCTGCTTCTGGTAGGATGTGTCCCTGGTCGCTAAGTGAAGTTAGGACGTACCTTGCAGAGGCTCTGACCACTGCTGGGACACGGGAACGGGAGCAGTGGACTGACAAATGATGTTGTGCTTGGTTGGAAGGTGAATACTGATTCACTGCAGCTACTTGTCCTTGTACAGTGCCGGCGGTCATTTTCAAAGCATAGTCTGGGACAAAATCAATTATCTCTTTGAAACATGTAGTTTGATCAATGGCACCAACAGAGACTGTGAGAAACCGGTCATAGTTAACATCAAGGAATGCAGGGCACTGGTGAATGGATACAGTACTTTGTGAAAGGACCTCAGCACACCATGCCATGAATCAGGAACCACAGGTTCAGGGGCTGGAAGTACTGTAGTGGAAAAGAAAGTCATGCTGAGTAGAAGAGCCACTGCAGTATTGAATTCTACAGCACAGAGATTAGTCTTTTAGCCCACCTTGCCCAAACTGGCCATGATACATGTCTGTGATAATCCCATTTGCTTGCATCTACTGCTACCCATGTACCTGTGCAAGTGCCATTTAAATGTTATCATTGTATCAGCCTCCACCATCTCCACTGGCAGCTTGTTCTCGGTAAACATACCCCTCCTATCTCAGAACATAGGGCATTCCAAACCAGTCCAATCCCTTTAGCCCACAATGTTGTTCCAACCTTTTAATCTATTCTAAGATCAATCTAACCCTTCCCTCATACATACCTGTCCATTTTTCTATCATCTATGTGCTTATCTACGAGCTTCTTAAAAGCCCCTAATATATTTGCCTCTACAACTACCCCTGGCAGGGTGCTCTACACTCTCACCACTCAGTGTAAAAAAATACCTCTGACAACCCAGTATACTTTCCTCCAATCCATCGTATTGGCTATTTCTGACCTTTGAAAAGGTCTCTTGCTATCTATTCTATCTATGCTACCTATCAGCTTGTATACCTCTATCAAGCCACTGTTCATCCTTCTTCACTCCAGAGAGAAGAGTCTTAGTTTGCTCAACCTGTCTTCATAAGACATGCCCTCTAGTCCAGGCAGCATCCTGATAGATCTTCTCTGCACTCTCACTAAAGCTTCCTTGATAACATAAGATCATAGGACTCGGGAACAGAATTAGGCCAGTGAGTCTGCTCTGCCACTTCATCATGACTGATTTATTATCCCCCTTAACCCCATTCTCCGGCCTTTATCCCACATCCTTTGACATTCTTACTTAACAAGAGCCTATCAACGTCCACTTTAAACATACCCAATGACATGGCTTCCACAGTTGACTATGAGAATGAATTCCACAGATTCACTACCTTTTGGCTAAAGAAATCTGTCCTCATCTCTGTTCTAAAGGGATGTCCTTGTATTCTGAGGCTGTGCCATCTGGTCCTGGATTCCGCCACTATAGGAAACTTCTTCTGCATATCCTCTCTCTCTAGGTCTTTCAATATTCGATAAGTTTCAGAAAGATTTCCCCCTTATTCTTCTGAACAGGCCAAAAGCCAAAAGCCTCATTCTTCAACACTCTCATTCCCAGGATCATTCTAGTCACTGGCAGCCAATCAGAAAAGGCCCCTTTATTCCCACTCTTTATCTTCTGCCACTCAGCCAATCTTTCCAGTAATACTATGGGCTCTTACAGCCTCATGTGCTGCACCCTGTCAAAGGTCTCTGAAAATCCAAATAAACAAGATTCTCGGACCCTCCTCTGTCTATCATGTCTGTTACCTCCTCAAAGAATTCAAACAGATTTGTCAGGCAAGATTTCCCCTTAAGGAAACCATGCTGACTTTGGCCTATTTTATCATGTGTCTCCAAGTACCTCCAAACCTCATCTTTAACATCTTGCCAATCACTGAAGTTAGGCTAACTGGTCTATAATTTCCTTCCCTCTGCCTTCCTCCCTTCTTGGAGGCACTGGTTATGAGAAAAAAGGAAGCTCATAGCAGGTAGGAACAAATAAGGTGATTACAAGAAATGCGAGCGAATACTTAAGAACATCAGGAAAGCTAGAAGAAGGCATGAGGTTGCTCTAACAGACAAAGGGAAGGAGAATCCTAAGGGATTCTACAGATGTTCAGAGCAAAAGGACTGCGAGGGACAAAACTGGTTCCTGGAAGACTGGAATGGTAATCCACGTGCGGGGCCAAGCCAGATGGAGATCGTAGGTGCATTCCTTGCATTCCTATTATGTATTTCTGTCAGGAGATGGATGCAGAGTCTATAGAAGTGAGGCAAAGTGGCATCAACTTCCTGGACCCTATACAGATTACAGAGGAAGAGGTGTTTGCTAATCAAGGTGGGCTAATCCCCAGGGTGTAGCAAGGTGTTCCCTTGGACCCTTAGTGAAACAAATACAGAAATCGCTAGGGCCCTAGCAGAGATAATTAAAACGTCCTTAGCAACAGGAGAGGTGCCAGAGGATTGGAGGATAGCCAATGTTGTTCTGCTGTTAAAGAAAGGCTGTAAACCAGGAACTAGGAAATTACAGGTCGGTGAGCCTGACATCAGTTGTGGGGAGGTTATTGGGAGGTATTCTCAGGGACCGGATATAAAAGTATTTGGATAGACGTGGACTGATGAAGAATAGTCAGCATGGCTTCGTGTGTGATAGGTTATGTCTAACCAATCTTATCAAGGAAGTCATCAGTCTGATTTGGCTTTACACATGGATTATCATTCCGGTATTCCAGAAGACCAATTTTGTTATCAATCTTATTAAGGAAGTTACCAGGAATGTGGATGAAGGCAAGGCAGGGGATATTGTCTGCATGAACTTTGGTAAGGCATTTGACAATGTCCCACATGAGGTAAAGGACTAGATAAGGTGGATGTTTCCTGTGGCGGGGGTGTCCAGAACTTGAGGGCACAGCCTCAAATTTGAGGGATGACCTTTTAAAACAGAAGTAAGGAGGAATTTTTTTTTTTTTTGCCAGAGAGTAGTGAATCTCTGGAATGCTCTGCCACAGACTGTGGTGGAGGACAAGTCCATGGGTATATTTAAAGCGGAAGTTGAGAGTGTCCTGATTGGTCAGGGCATTAAAGGGTATGGCGAGAAGAAGGTGTACAGGACTGAGGGGATCTAGGATTAGCCACGATGGAATGGTGGAATATATTCGATGGGCTGAATCACCTAATTCTACTCTTATAGTTTTATGGTCTTATGGGAGGCAGGTCAAGAAGGTTCAGTCACTCGTTATTCAGGATGAAGCAGTAGAGTAGATTAGCCATTGTCTTTGTGAGAGAAGCCACTGAATGGTGGTGAAGGATTGCCTCTCTGATTGGTTGGCTGTGACTAGTGGATCGATGCTGGGTCTATTGCTGTTTACCATCTATATCAACAATCTGGATGACAACGTGTTTAACTGGAGCAGATGTCACCAAGATTGGGAGAATTGTGGACACTGATGGCTTGCAGAGGGATCTGCGTCAGCTGGAAAAATTGGCCGAGAAAGGTAGACGGAATTTAATGCAGGCAAGTGCAAGGGCCAGTCAGGGTAGGTCCTACACAGTGAATGGAAGGGCACTGCGGGGTGGTGTAATTTGTTGAAAGTGGTGTCACAGGTTGATAGGGTCATAAAGAAAACTTTTAGCACATTGGCCTTCATAAATTAATGAATCAAATGCAGGAGATGGGATGTTGTATAAGACATTGGTGAGGCCTAATTTGGACTGTTGTGCACAGTTTTGGTCACCTACCTACAGGAAAGATGTAAACAAAGTTGAAAGGGTACAGAGAAAATTTACCGGGTCTGGAGGACCTGAGTTATCAGGAAAGATTGAACAGATTAGGACTGTATTATTTAGAAATAGAAGATTGAGAGGGGATTTGATAGACATATACAAAATTATGAGGGATAGAGATAGGGTAAATGTAAGGAGGCATTTTCCCCTGAGGTTGTTTGGTACTTCGACCAGAAGTTATGGTTTAAGGACGAAAGGTGAAATGTTTAAGGGGAACATGTGGGGGAACTTCTTCACTCAGAGGGTGGTGAGAGTGTGGAATGAGCTGCCAGCACAAGTGGTGCTTGTGAGCTTGATGTCAGTGTTTCTGAAAAGTTTGGATAGGTATACAGATGGTATGGGTTCTGGTGCAAGTCGATGGGACTAGGCAGATTCTCGGTATGGACTAGGTGGGTCGATGAGCCTGTGTCTCTGCTGTGACCTTATGGCTCTATTTGCAATTTTCCAGCCGTCTGGAACCATGCCGAAATGTAGTGATTCTTGGAAGATCATTGCTAATGCTCCAAAATATCTCCAGCCATCTCTTTCAGAATCTTGCATGCAGTCCACCTAGCTCAGTCTCATCTACCTTCATACCTTTCAGCTTCCCAAGCACCTGCCCTTAGTGATAGCAACTTTTGCCCCTGACACTCTTGAATTTGTCTCCCACGATGAAGTCTGATGCAAAATACTTACTAAAAATTCCAATCACAAACAAGAGAAAATCTGCAGGTGCTGGAAATCCAAGCAACACACACAGGATGTTGGAGGAACTCAACAGGCTAAGCAGCATCTATGGAAAAAAGTACTGTTGACGTTTTGGGCTGAGATCCTTCATCAGGACTGGAGAAAAAAAGATGAGAAGTATATTTAAAAGGTGGGGGGAGGGTTGGAAGTTGGGTCATATACTGTATCTGGTGCTTCCGGTGTGGCCTTCTGTAGATCAGTGAGACCTGATGTAGATTGGGAGTACGCTGTCCACCAGAAGAAGCAGGATCTCCCATTTAAATTGCACTTCCCATTCCCATTCCGATATGTCAGTCCATGGCCTCCTCTACTGTCGCAATGAGGCCAAACTCAGGTGAGAGGAACAACATTTTACATTCTCTCTGGGTAGCTTCCAACCTGATGGTATGAACTTCGATTTCTCGAAATTCCGGTTATGGCCCCTTCATCATTCCCCACCCCCTTTACCCTGTTTCACTGTATCTCCTTGCCTCCCTCTGGCGCTCCTCCCCCTTTTCTTTCTTCCATGGCCTTCTGTCCTCCCTGGCTGGATTCCCGCTTCTCTTTTCCCAGCTCTTTATTCATCCCTCACCCTCCCGGTTTCTCCCTCCCCCCCCACCTTGGATACCCACTTCTGATCCTTCTTTTCTCCAGTCCTGCTGAAGGGTCTCGGTCCAAAATGTCAACTGTACTCTTTTCCAAAGGTGCTGCCTGGCCTGCTGAGCTCCTGCAGCATTGTGTGTGTGTTGCTTAAGTATTCCACATTGTTTCAATAATGAGGAAACCAGAAATGAACACAATATTCTAAGTGTGATCTAATCAGCGTTTTACAGAACTGCATCATTATCCTATCAACTTGCATGGCAACTTTTTGGGATCAATGGACATGGGCTCCATAATGCCAAGAATTGTGCCATTAACCCTGTATTCTGCTTTCAAATTCGACATTCCAAAGTAAATTGCTTCACAGTTATCCAACTTGAACTCCATCTGGCAATTCTTACCCCATCTCTACCTCACATCAATGTCTTGTTGCAACCTACAACAACCCTCCATCTTAACCCACGACTCCATCAACCTTTGTGTCATCTGCACATTTACCTCACACCCTTCCACTTTCTCATCAAAGTCATTTACAAAAATCTCTAAGAATAGTGGTTCTGGAACAGATTTCTGTGGAACACTTGTGTCCCCAACCTTCAGGCAGAATACTGCCAACTTCTACCTTCATGGGCAAGCCAGTTCTGAATCCACACAGCCAGGTTTCCCTGGATCCCATACATTTTGACTATCTGGATGAATCTACCAAGAAGAACTTTACCAAATGCCTTATTAAAATCCATATACACACCATCCAGGGTCCATCTTCATCACATCTTGGTCACATCCTTGAAGAATACAATCAGGCCTGTGAGACAGGGGCACCTCTCACAAAGCCAGTGCTGACTACTCCTAATCAGATTGTGTTTCTCCAAATGCTTGTAGGTCCTGTCTCTAAGAATCTTCTTCAAGGGGCACCATGGTAGTGTAATGGTTATTGTGGTTGTTATTACAGCTCGGGAGGGGCAGGGTCGGATTTTGGAGTTCAGTTCTGTAAGTAGGTTTGTGCGTTCCTCCCCGAGAGCGCATTGATTTCCTCCCAGTGCTGTAGTTTTCCTTCCACAGTCCAAGGATGTACTGGTTAGTAGGCTAATCAGTCATGGTAAATTGTGCTGTGGCTAGGCTACGGTTAAATCAGTGCATTGCTGGGCCAGAAGGGCCTGTTTTGCTCTGTCCGTCTGAATAAATAAAAAGCGATATAAATACATTAGGGAAGAAGAAAGGCCATTGGGGCTGGGCGGGGTCTTTGATCATGTGTAAAAGCAGAGAACTGGAAGTGGTTTACAGTATTATTGTCACATGTACTGAGATACAGTGAAAAGCTTGTCTTGCATACTGTTCGTACAAATCAAATCATTGCACAGTTTGTTGAGGTAATTGCAAGGCAGAACAACAGCAGAATGCAGAATCAAGTGTAACAGCTAGAAAGAAAGTGCAGTGCAGCAGAAAACAAGGAGCAAGGCCACAACAACAGTAAGGCCAAGAACCCGTTTTATCGTACCAGGGACAGAAATAGAGTTAAACTGACTTCCAACATGGTCATGGGCTGAGGGTACAGACTCTATCAGATGGCTGTGGGACATTAGAGCCGGCTTGCAGTCCATTTCACATCTCTTTATTTGCCTCAGCCTTTACTGAGAAGCAGCATTCGAATCAGTCCAGCCACACTCCAGGGGACTTGAGGCCGACATCCCAGTGCAACGATGATGGCGATCTTAACAGGTTAGATCAGCTGTCTGTCACTTTTGAAGAAGGGAGGAAGGCAAAAGAAAGGAAATTATAGGCCAGTTAGCCTAACCTCAGTGGCTGGGAAAGTGTTGGAGTCTATTATTGAAGATGAGGTTTCAGGGTACTTGGAGACTAATGAGAAAATAAGTCAAAGTCAGCATGGTTTCTGTAAAGGGAAATCTTGCCCGACAAATCTGTTAGAGTTCTTCGAGGAAGTAACCCGCAGTGCAGACAAAGGAGAGGCAGTGCATGGACTTTACTTGGATTTTCAGACGGCTTTGGATAAGGTGCCTTACATGAGGCAAGATATTTTACCAAGATAAAATATTATGGCATTACAGGAAAGATACTGGCATGGATAGAGGAAGGGCCGACGGGCAGGAGGCAGCGAGTGGGAATAAAAGGGACCTTTTCTGGTTGGCTGCCAGAGATTTCAGACTTTCAGATTTCAGAGATTGGACTTCAGAGAACTCGGAAGAAGGCTAAAAAGCAGGACTTCCAGGGTGGTTATCTCCGGTTTGCTTCCAGTTCCTCGTGCTGGAGAGGGCAGGAACAGGGAGATAATGGATCTGAATGTGTGGCTGAGGAACTGGTGCAGGAAGCAAGGATTTACATTCTTGGACCACTGGGATCTGTTTTGGGGTAGGGATGAATTGTACAAAAGAGGAGGGTTGCACCTCAACAAGTGGGGGACCAGCATTCTGGCAGACAGGTTTGCCACTGCAACACGGATGTGTTTAAACTAAGTAGTGGGGGGAGGGGATGAACTGGAAATATAAGGATGGAGTTAAAGGGAAAGTGAAAATAAGAAAAGTTAAAAAGGACAACAGAATCAATAGAGTAGAAAGCTCAAGAAGAGATCATACAGTATGGCCAAGTGAAATAGGAATTGATATGAAAGGAGAGGGGAGTAACAAATTAAAATTATTATATATGAATGCACGAAGTATAAGGAATAAAGTAGATGAGCTTGAGGCTCAGTTGGAAATTGGCAAGTACGATGTTGTGGGAATAACAGAGACATGGCTTCAAGCAGACAGGGCCTGGGAAATGGATATTCAAGGTTATACATCTTATCGAGAGGACAGACTGACTGGCAGAGGGGGTGGGGTGGCTCTGTTGATGAGGAATGATATTCAGTCCCTTGCGAGGGGGGACATAGAATCAGGGGGTGTAGAATCAGTATGGATAGAACTGAGAAATTCTAAGGGTAGAAAGACCCTAATGGGAGTTATCTACAGGCCCCCAAACAGCAGTCTGGATGTTGGATGTAAGTTGAATGAAGAGTTAAAATTGGCATGTCGCAAAGGTAATGATACAGTTGTCATGGGGGATTTCAACATGCAGGTAGACTGGGAGAATCAGAATGGTACTGGACCCCAAGAAAGGGAGTTTGTGGAGTGCCTCCGAGATGGATTCTTAGAACAGCTTGTACTGGAGCCTACCAGGGAGAAGGCAATTCTAGATTTAGTGTTGTGCAATGAACCGGATTTGATCAGGGACCTCGAGGTAAAGGAACCATTAGGAGGTAGTGACCATAATATGATATGTTTTAACCTACAATTTGAGAAGGAGAAGGGAAAATCGATGTATCAGTATTATAGTTGAACAAAGGGAACTATGGAGTTATGAGGTAGGAGCTGGCCAAAGTTCAATAGAACAATACCCTAGCAGGGAAGACAGTGGAACAACAATGGCAGGTATTTCTGGGAATAATGCAGAAGGTGCAGGATCGGTTCATTCCAAAGAGGAAGAAAGATCCTAAGGGGAGTAAGGAGCGGCCGTGGCTGACGAGGGAAGTAAAGGGCAGTATAAAAATAAAAGAGAAGAAATATAACATAGCAAAGATGAGCGGGAAACCAGAGGACTGGGAAGCTTTTAAAGAGCAACAGAAGATAACAAAAAAGGCAATACGCCAAGAAAAAATGAGGTACGAAGGTAAACTAGTCAAAAATATAAAGGAGGATAGTAAAAGCTTCTTTAGGTATGTGAATAGCAAAAAAATAGTTAAGACCAAAATTGGACCATTGAAGACAGAAACTGGTGAATTTATTATGGGGAACAAGGAAATGGCAGATGAGTTGAACAGGTACTTTGGATCTGTCTTCACTAGGGAAGATACAAACAATCTCCCAGATGTAATAGTGGTCAAAGGAACTAGGGTAAAGGATGAACTGGAGGAAATTTATATTAGGCAAGAAACGGTGCTGGATAGACTGTTGAGTCTGAAGGCTGATAAGTCCCCGGGACCTGATGGTCTGCATCCCAGGGTACTTAAAGAGGTGGCTCTAGAAATTGTGGACGCATTGGTAATCATTTTCCAATGTTCTATTGATTCAGGAATAGTTCCTGCTGACTGGAGGGTGGCTAATGTTGTCCCATTTTTCAAGAAAGGAGGGAGAGAGAAAACAGGGAATTATAGACCGGTTAGCCTGACGTCAGTGGTGGGAAAGATGCTGGAGTCAATTATAAAAGATGAAATTACAACACATTTGGATAGCAGTAGAAGGATCAGTCCGAGTCAGCATGGATCTATGAAGGGAAAGTCATGCTTGACTAATCTTCTGGAGTTTTTTGAGGATGTAACTATGAAAATGGACAAGGGAGAGCCAGTGGATGTAGTGTACCTGGACTTCCAGAAAGCTTTTGATAAAGTCCCACATAGGAGATTAGTGGGCAAAATTAGGGCACATGGTATTGGGGGCAGAGTACTGACATGGATTGAAAATTGGCTGGCTGACAGGAAACAAAGAGTAGCGATTAACGGGTCCCTTTCGGAATGGCAGGCTGTGACCAGTGGGGTACCGCAAGGTTCGGTGCTGGGACTGCAGCTGTTTACAATATACATTAATGATTTAGATGAAGGGATTAAAAGTAACATTAGCAAATTTGCTGATGATGGAAAGCTGGGTGGCAGTGTGAAATGTCAGGAGGATGTTATGAGAATGCAGGGTGACTTGGACAGGTTGGGTGAGTGAGCAAATGTATGGCAGATGCAGTTTAATGTGGATAAATGTGAGGTTATCCACTTTGGTGGCAAGAACAGGAAGGCAGTTTACTATCTAAATGGAGTCAAGTTAGGAAAAGGGGAAGTACAACGAGATCTAGGTGTTCTTGTACATCAGTCAATGAAAGCAAGCATGCAGGTACAGCAGGCAGTGAAGAAAGCTAATGGCATGCTGGCCTTTATAACAAGAGGAATTGAGTATAGGAGTAACGAGGTCCTTCTGCTGCTATACAGGGCCCTGGTGAGACCCCACCTGGAGTATTGTGTGCAGTTTTGGTCTCCAAATTTGAGGAAGGACATTCTTGCTATTGAGGGAGTGCAGCGAAGGTTCACAAGGTTAATTCCCAGAATGGCGGGACTGTCATATGTTGAAAGATTGGAGCGACTGGGCTTGTATACACTGGAATTTAGAAGGATGAGAGGGGATCTGATTGAAACATATAAGATTATTAAGGGATTGGACACGCTGGAGTCAGGAAGCATGTTCCCGCTGATGGGTGAGTCCAGAACTAGAGGCCACAGTTTAAGAATAAGGGGTAGGCCATTTAGAACTGAAGTGCGGAAAAACATTTTCACCCAGAGAGTGGTGGATATGTGGAATGCTCTGCTCCAGAAGGCAGTGGAGGCCAAGTCTCTGGATGCATTCAAGAGAGAGTTAGATAGAGCTCTTATAGATAGTGGGGTCAAGGGATATGGGGAGAGGGCAGGAACGGGGTACTGATTGTGTATGTTCAGCCATGATCACAGTGAATGGCGGTGCTGGCTAGAAGGGCCGAATGGCCTACTCCTGCACCTATTGTCTATTGTCTATCAGTGGTGTTCCTCAGGGGTCAGTATTGGGACTGCTGCTTTTCACATTGTTTAGCAATGATTTAGATAATGGTATTGATGGCTTTGTAGCAAGGTTTGAGGATAATATGTAGGTAGTGCTGAGGAGGCAATGCGATTGTAGCAGGACTTAGACTAATGGGAACAATGGGTAAAAAAGTGGCAGATGGAATACAGTGTTGGGAAATGTATGACAATTCATTTTGGTAAAAAGAACAATAGTGCGGACTATTATCTAAATGGGGAGAAGGTTCAAATATCAGAGGTGCAGGGAGTCCTCGTGCAAGACTCCCAGAAGGTTAATTTACAGGTTGAATCTATGGTAAAGAAGGCAAATGCAGTTTTGGTATTTATTTCAAATGGAAAAGAATATAAAAGCAAGGAGATAACGCTGAGGCTTTATAACACACTGGTCAGGCCACACAGAGTATTGTCAACAGTTTTGGGCCCCGTATCTCAGAAAGGACGTGTTGTCATTGGAGAGAGTCCAGAGGAGGTTCATAAGGATGATTCCAGGAATGAAAGGGTTAACATATGAGGCGCGTTTGGTATCTTTGGGCATGTACTCACTGGAATTTAGAAGAATGTGTGGGGATCTCTTTGAAATCTGCCGAATGTTGAAAGGACTAGATAGGGTGGATGTGGAGAGAATGTTTCCTATGGTGAGAGTATTCAAAACTAGAGGGCAGAGTTTCAAAACTGAGGAGCGACCCTTTAGAACAGAGGCAAGGAGGAATTTTTTTAGCCAGAGAGCAGTAAATCTGTGGATTGCTCTGCCAGGGACTGCAGTGAAGTCCATGGGTGTAATTAAAGTGGAATTTGATAGTTTCCTGATTGGTCAGGGCATTAAAGGATATGGCGAGAAGGCAGGTGTATGGGGTTGAGTGGGATCCGGGATCAGTCATGATGGAATGGCAGAGCAGACTCGATGGGCTGAATGACCTAATTCTGCTACTATGTCCTGTGGTCGGATCAGGTGTCAGGCTAAATTCTCCATTGATGTAAGCAAGAGCAGTTTCTAAGAAGAACAGTTCTCCCTGGTATATTCATGAAAAGGAAACAGAATATACAATCATTAATCTTTTATCTATAGGTGGAGACTCAGTGACTTTATAATGTCGGCTACTCCACTAACTACACCTTGGGAGCAGAAAACTCTGGGGCATCCTGTGAGTCAGAGAATGGAAATACAACCTGTCTCCCTTTTTCCTGATTTTTCCACTTTCCTTATTTATTTCCCTCCTTTCTCCTACAGCCTGTCCCACACAAGCTCCCTTCTTGTCTTTCACTCTAGTGTTCTGAGCCAACTAATGATTTCCCATGTTAAATCACCAAAATCCCTAGTGTCATTCCATTTTGTCGGAAAGGTTAAAGAACCTGTGCTTGCCTTTAATGTGATCATTAGAGATAAAATAAATGGCAATTAAGCTACCGCACTGGGCTTGGTGAACTCAGATGTCGAGAGGAAGGTTTTATATGAACTGAAACATTAAACATCATTACCTTCAGCAAAATCTGAGATACATTGATGTTACATTACATGATTCTAAATCTACCTTAACTATCAGCCTCTAAAGCTGGCACAAGATGTCATTTGTTTGGGCAGGTATAAGGGTGGAAATGATTCCGAGCGGTATGTGTCAAGCACAGGCAAATGGCACTAGTTCGCCTAAGAAACTTGAATAGTACAGTGAGTTGTGCTGAAGGGATTGTTTTCCATACTCTGCTTTCCATAGTCGACTGCTTTGAAAGGCTATTTCAGTACAAACTGTAGAAATGTAAATCTGATTGAAAAGCTTCACAGCAGGAGTTGTGGTAAAAGTTAACATGCTTGGAGGTCTTTGGAGGGAAGGGGTCTATTTGGGAACTGGCATTAGTTTGCATAAACAGGGAAGCTCAGAGATTCTTTAATTGAGGATATCAGTGAACGTAAGGACCAGGGAGGATAGGCAAGTGATGACAGGGCTGAGGGAATGAACAAGGACAAGGTTGCATGGGCTGGATCTGCATCTATGTTTATCCTGTTGGGTAACAAAAATCTCTTGAAGTCCACGCTTGTTGGAGGGGACAGAGGAGAGGAGTTGAAGAACAACGTCTCTCAAGAGCTTTGAGTTAATATGGCAGCTCTGTAAAATGCTAGTTAGAACACACTTGGAGTATTGTGTTCAGTTCTGATTTCCGTATCAAAGGAAAGACTAAAGGTACAGTGATTTACCAGGATGCTCGCTGGGTTAGAAAGTATGTCTTATGAAAAAAGTTTTTTTTGGAATGAAGGAAGATGAGAGGTGACTTTATGGAGATGTATAAAATTCTGAGAAGAACAGATAGAGTGGCTAGCCAGCACCTTTCTCCCCGGTGGCAATACACGGTACCAGGGAACATCTATTTAAGGTGAGAGCAGATATCATAGGTAGAGAGTGTGGGTGCTGGAACACATTGCAGTGATAGGTAGTAGAGACTGAACAGACATTTAAGAGGCTCTTAATTAGAAAAATGGAATGCTATGGGCTCTATAGGAGGGAAGAGTTAGATTGATAGTGGAGTATGTCAGCTGAATACTTTGCTGTATGTTCTGTGTCTAACCTTCTCTGATGGGACACTTCACACCCCATTGCCACTGTATTATATCCCAGTGGGAATCAATCTGCTTCTCTGTCTCAACATCTAAACAGCTGCAGTCACAGTTTATCTTGTTAACATAATCATAGGAAAGTACAGCACAGAAACAAGCCATTCAGCCCATCTAGTCTGTGCAGAACCAATTAAACTGTCTACTCCCATTACCCTGCACTGGGACCATGACCCTCTATGTCCCTTCTATCCACGTACTTATCCAGACATCTCTTAGCCGTTGAAATTGAGCTCACATCTACCATTTGCCCTGGCAGCTCATTCCACACTCTCACAACCCTCTGAGTGAAGAAGTTTCCTCTCATGTTTTCCTTAAACTTTTCACCTTTCACCCTTAACCCATGACCTCTGGCTGTAGTCCCACCAACCTCAGCGGAAACAGCCTGCTTGCATTTACCCTATCTATACCCCTCATAATTTTGTATACTTCTCTCAAATCTCTCTCAGTCTTCTATGTTCCAGGGAATAAAGTCCTAACCTATTCAATCTTTCCTTATAACTCGGGTCCTCCAGACTCGGCAACATCCTTGTAAATTTTCTCCGTACTATTTCAACCTTATTTACATCTTTCCTGTAGGTAGCTGACACAATACCCCAAATTAGGCCTCACCAATGTCTTATACAACTTCAGCATAACATCTCAACTCCTGTACTCTGATTTATGAAGGCCATTGTGCCAAAAGCTTTCTTTACAACCCTATCTACCTGTGATGCCACTATCAATGAATTATGGAGCTGTATTCCCAGATCCCTCGCTCTCCTCAGTGCCCTACCCTCGCTAGCCCTACCGAAGTGCAACACCTCACACTTGATCTCTTCAAAACACCAGAATCCTCAAAGTATTTCTTTCCCATTCTCAAACCTGTCCTTCAAATCCTGTTACCCCACGAGAACGCTGTTGACCTGAGTTCCAGAGATGGCACAAGCTCTCAGCCCTGAGGGAACAGAACTCTGTCTCCACCCCATTGTACACTATCCTGACCATGGTGTGCAGGGTCCTGACTGCAGAACGTCACTCTGGGCCCAACCACGTAACGCTGTTTCCTCTCTCCCTCCCTCTGCACCCGCTACCCTCCTTGTCCCACCCAGCCTGAGCGGACAATGCTGGTCCTTATTCTCCCCCCCTCCATCTCCCTCTCCCTCACCCTCTCTCACACCCTCCCCATTCCTTTCCTTTTCTCTTTCACCCCCTCTACCACGCCCTCCCCATTCCTTTCCTTTTCTCCCTCACCCCCTCTACCACGCCCTCCCCATTCCTTTCCTTTTCTCTCTCACCCCCTTTACCACGCCCTCCCCATTCCTTTCCTTTTCTCTTTCACCCCCTCTACCACACCCTCCCCATTCCTTTCCTTTTCTCCCTCACCCCCTCTACCACGCCCTCCCCATTCCTTTCCTTTTCTCTCTCACCCCCTCTACCACGCCCTCCCCATTCCTTTCCTTTTCTCCCTCACCCCCTCTACCACGCCCTCCCCATTCCTTTCCTTTTCTCTCTCACCCCCTCTACCACGCCCTCCCCATTCCTTTCCTTTTCTCTCTCACCCTCTCTACCACGCCCTCCCCATTCCTTTCCTTTTCTCTTTCACCCCCTCTACCCCGTCCCTTTTCTTTTCTGTCCCACCCCCTCTACCCTCCTCCCACTGCCCCATTCCTTTTCTCTTTCACTCCCTCTACCTCTCCCTGTCCACTCCCCTCCCTCCCCTTCTCTCTCCCCTCCCTTCTCTCTCTCTCTCCCTCTCCCTCCCAATCATAGAAACATAGAAAACCTACAGCACAATACAGGCCCTTCGGCCCACAATGCTGTGACAAACCCGTCCCTACCTTAGAACTACCTAGGCTTACCCATAGCTCTCTATTTTTCTAAGCTCCAAGTAGCCATCCAGGAGTCTCTTAAAAGACTCTATCGTATCTGCCTCCACCAGCCCATTCCATGCACTCACCACTCTCTGCATAAAAAAACTTACCCCAACATCTCCTCTGTACCTACTTCCAAGCATCTTAAAACTGTGCCCCCTCGTGCTAGGATGCTGTCCAAGTTGCATGCCATCTTGGACAATGTCTCCCATCCACTCCATAATGTACTGGTTAAGCACAGGAGTACGTTCAGCCAGAGATTCATTCCACCGAGATGCATCACTGAGCGTCATAGGAAGTCATTCCTGCCTGTGGCCATCAAACTTTACAACTCCTCCCTCGGAGTGTCAAACACCCTGAGCCAATAGGCTGGTCCTGGACTTATTTCCACTTGGCATGATTAACTTGTTATTTAATTATTTATGGTTTTATATTGCTATATTTCTTCACTATTCTTGGTTGGTGCGGCTGTAACGAAACCCAATTTCCCTCAGGATCAATCAAGTATGTATGTCTGTATGTCTGTCTGTCTGTCTGTAGCTATTTCAGCCCTGGGAAAAAGCCTCTGACTATCCACACGATCAATGCCTCTCATCATCTTGTACACCTCTATTCCTCTCTCTGTGTGAACTTCATTGCATGTAACTCCTTCCCATGTGCTCAACTTGGGAATTAAGAAGCAGGCAAGCTGAGGCCATAGCACGGGCTTGTATCAGATCGCATTAATATTCAGATGCTCTGTGAGGCACAGACAGATATCAGGCTGAGCCAGTAGTACGGTTATAAGTCACAACTCAACAATCCACTGGAGGCTTTTGCAAGAGATTAATTGAACTAGTGTAGTGCGCCTAGTTTCCCAAGAAAATAACTGAATTTTTGGAAGGTATTTATTGAAGCTGCCCACATCGGTCATTAAGCCATAAGCATGATGAATTATTTAATAAATACCACAGCAGGAAGGATTCGGAATGTGACGTAGATTGCTGGATTGTAATGTGAATGAATCTCAGAGGCTGGTTTTCTTCAGGTGTATGAGAGTGGGAGCAAGTTGGACCAGTTTGTGACCCGATTCCTGTTGAAAGAAACAGCCAGTCAAATCCAGTCGCTCTTGACCTCTGTGGAAAGTGCAGTGGATGCCATCGATGACCAGACGAGAGGGTGGGTATGCCTCTTATGCCTTCATCCTATATGTTAAACTTTTGCCAGGACATAACCGTGTTCTTTTGCAGCCGTCAGTCTAAGCAAGACTGGTTTTGATGCTCTCGGATGCTCTTGCTGGCTTTCACGCTCCCGTAGATTTAACAGAATCATCAGGGAGGCTGCAAAGGGCAGGGGGCACATGCTGGAATCAACACCGAAGGGGCACCTTCGAAAGATCAGACATCTCTGGCTGCTTAACAACTATTCACAATGACCTACCCCATGCTTGCTCTCTGCACGACCTCCTCCCCAGGCACTCACCCTTCCTCCCTCTCAGCCTGTGTGAGGGGTAAGCCTGTCGCACGGAGGGTGGTGGGTTGTCCGAGGTTCCAGTTACAATGTCTGAAAGGCACATGGAGAGGAGAGGAGTGGAGGGGTAAGGTCACCTGTAAGTGAGGTAGTTGCCCCTCTCATGACAAGGCTCAGGTGGTGACTGACTCGTACAGTCAGACAGCCACTCTCCTGCAGTATGGCAGTGGTGAGCGGTCAGTTGGGGGCCAGGCCAGACAGAACTATGAGTCTGCCTCACACCTCGGCAGCTGTTCAGATCAATGGCCCAGACCTGTTCACCGGGCCCCCGTGTGTTGTCAATGGCTCCACTCAGAAACGCAGCTGTGGGTCACAGGAAGTGCAGCCATTGTGGGTCAGGAAAGGTGCTGATGTGGGGTAAGTGAGCAAATGTCACACATTGATGGTATGGGATGACAAACAGGGAGCAGATCAAACAGCAGTGTAGGGCACAATCACACACACTCACACACACACATTCACACACACAACCATACACACACACACACTCACACACACGACCATACACACACACACACTCACACTCACAATCACACACACAACCATACACACACACACAAACACACACACTCACAATCACACACAACCATACACACACATACACACCACACACACACACACACACACACACACACACACACACACATGCAGAAACACATGCACACATACATAGACACACAGGCACATACACTTCTTCTTCGGTTGTCCATCGAAATCCAATGACAATGTCCACTCCTTTAACAGTGAGATCTTTGATGACTGTACAGTCCTATCCTAGACCCACAAGCTCTATTGCAGGTGGGACATGTATATGTGGTAGTGGTGGTAGTGATGGCAACCATGGCTGCATTTCTCCTGGCTCTCTTCTGCTGTCTTCTGGTTGTTCTTTCCATCTCCAGAATACGAACCCTGTCCCTACACAGCTGTTGCCTAGTGATATGGTCAGCAGCAACATCCTCCAGGTCCTCAGGTCTGATCTTGCACTTCCTTAAAGTATTCTTCATCTGATCCTTATAGCACTTCTTTGGCCCTCCAGCTGAGCGTCGACCATGATGTAGCTGTACTCTGCGGGGTAGCCAACATGGGGGCATCCTTATTACGTGCCCCAGCCACTGCAACTGACGCAGGGTGATCATTGGCTCAATACTTCTACAGTTGGTCTTTACAAGTATTTCAGTGTGAGGCACCCGCTCATGCCAGGTAATTCCCAGGATGCGCTGAAGGCAGCTTATGTGGAAGCGCTCCAAGGACTTGATGTGATGGCTGTAGGTTACGCAAGCTTCACAGTTGTAAAGGAGGGTGGTGACACAGACCGCTTGGTATATGGCGACCTTTGTTGAGGGACGAAGGCTCCTGTTCTGAAAGACTCTACTCTGAACTCTCCCAAAGGCAGCTGATGCCTGTTTAATGTGGCTCTGGATGTCGTTGTCAATGCCGCTATCCTCAGGGAGAATGCTCCCCAGATATTTGAAAGATGGCACTACTGACAGCTTTTCATCACCAACAGTGAAGGCAGGTAGGGTGGGTGGGACACTGGCACTCCATTGGCAAACCACTTCTGTCTTGGTGGTATTGACAGTCAGCCCCATCCTGCTGTACGCTCTCACTGCCACAGCAAGGACAGTCTGGAGATCCTCCGGAGTATGGGCCACAGGAGCACAGTCGTCTGCATACTGCAGCTCCAGGACCCGCTCTCTATGTAGTTTGGAGGTTGCATGGAGCCTCCTGATGTCAAAGAAGTTGCTATCTAATCTGACATCCACTGCCACACTGCTGCTGTCCTCAATCTTGTTGTGGAGAAGCTTGGTAACAAACAAGAGGAAGAAGAGCACTGGCACTAGCACACACCCCTGCCTCACCCCTGTGCGTACCAGGAAGGGCTCGGACTCTTGTCCTCCTATGGTCACCCGAGCAGTCGTCCCATCGTGGAACTGGCAGAGGATGTTAACATATTTATCGGGACAGCCAAACCTGAGGTGGACATCCCATAAGAGCTCTCTTTGCACAGTGTCGAATGCTTTGGAGAGGTCGACAAAGGCCATAAACAGGTCCTGATGTTGCTCCCGGCACTTTTCCTGAAGCTGCCGGGCCGTGAAGATCATGTCGATCGTACTCCTGTTCTTCCTAAGTCCACACTGCGATTCAGGCAGCATTGACTCGGTGATGTTGCTGATGAGCCTCTGAAGCATCACCTTAGCCAGGACCTTTCCAGCAACAGAAAGGAGTGATATGGCCCGACTATTGCCGCAGATGGCCTTGTCACCCTTGTTCTTATAAATCACAACGATGTTTGCATTTCTCCATTGCTGTGGGATGTTCTCATCAGTCCAGGCCTTGGTGATGTACTGGTAGAGGATGCGCATACACATGTACCCTCCGTTCTTCAGTAACTCGGCAGGGATACTGTCAGTGCCAGGGGACTTGTTGTTCTTAAGGGAATGGACAGCTGATAGAACCTCCTGGAAGGCTGGTGGTAGACTGAGGTCGTGGATAGGAAGAAGTTCAGGCAGTTCGTCCAGGATGGTGGGTCAGAGTCCTGATTAAGCAGAGTGTTAAAGTGCTCAGCCCACCTCAGCAGAATGGTATTCTGATTCTTCAGAAGTGTTTGACCACCTGCTGTTTTCAGGGGAGTAACGCATCAATTTATTGGGCCGTAGATGGTTTTGACAACCTTGTAAAAATTATGCATGTCATTATTATTGGCAAAGGACTGGATTTCACGTGCCTTTTCAGTCCACCACTCATTTTGTGTGGCCCATATTGCCTTTTGCACTTTCCTCCGAGCTGCCTGATGCTGATGGATGAAGGGTTATCGAAGGTTGCCCGGTGTGCTTTGTGCATGTCCTTAAGCAAGTTGTGGATGGTATCTGAGTTATTGTCAAACCAGTCTTGGAGGTTTCTGCTCTTATGGCCGATGGATTGGGCTGCTGCCTCATAGAGCGTAGAGCTGATATAGGTCCACTGTTGTTCCATGGTATTTCCTGAACTCGGAGTAGGTTCCAGCTCCCTTAGTTTCTCAGCTAGGATGCATCAAAACTCACTTCTTGCTTCTGTGTTTCTCAGGCGGTTGCAATTTAGCCGCTTTTTATTGGGTTTTTGCAGCTGCAAGGGGGGACGCACTTTCATATGGAGCTTGGCCACAAACATACGATGGTCAGTCCAGCACTCCGCACCTCTCATGGCACGGGTGATGAGAACGTCCCTGATGTCACTA
The DNA here is from genome assembly GCF_048418815.1 of Hemitrygon akajei. Taxonomy (NCBI): domain Eukaryota; kingdom Metazoa; phylum Chordata; class Chondrichthyes; order Myliobatiformes; family Dasyatidae; genus Hemitrygon; species Hemitrygon akajei. The sequence goes on from NC_133140.1 coordinate 1,894,149, forward strand.
CGTCTCACAATGATGAAGTCGATCATGTCCCAATGTTTAGAGAGAGGGTGCATCCACAAGGTCTTATATTTTGCCTTCTGCTGGAAGATGGTGTTGATTATGGTAAGGTTATGCTCAGAGCAAAGAGTAAGTAGCCTCATGCCATTTGCATTGACCTTGCCAATACCATGCACTCCACTCCATATCCTGTGTTCTACAAGCACTACTACACTACTACACTACTGCACTACTACACAACTACACTACTACACAACTACACAACTACACAACTACACTGCTGCACTACTACACTACTACACTACTACACAACTACACTACTGCACTAATACACAACTACACTACTGCAGTACTACACAACTACACAACTACACAACTACACTACTACACAACTACACAACTACACAACTACACTACTACACTACTACACAACTACACAACTACACAACTACACTACTACACTACTACACAACTACACAACTACACAACTACACTGCTGCACTACTACACTACTACACTACTACACAACTACACTACTGCACTAATACACAATTACACTACTGCAGTACTACACAACTACACAACTACACAACTACACAACTACACTACTACACTACTACACTACTACACAACTACACAACTACACTACTACACTGCTGCACTACTACACTACTACACTACTACACAACTACACTACTGCACTAATACACAACTACACTACTGCAGTACTGCACTACTACACTAGACGCTTCACACACACCCTGTGAGCAAATACTTCCACATGTCAGTGGTTTGCTCAGTTCACACACATACATAGACACACAGGCACATACATACATACACACACACCACAGACACGCACACACAAACACACACACACACACACACAAACACACACACACACACACACACATACACACAGACACATACATGCACACACATACACATACACACACACACATTCACACACATATACACACACAAACACACATACACACTCACACACACACTGTAGGTGTGTGTATGTACACATACGTAGACACACATGCAGATACACACATACACTCGCAAATATATGCACATACACACACACAGATACACATACGCACACAAACACACATACACACAGAGACACACATACACACACATTCACACATACATATGCACACACAAACACATATACACATACATAGACACACAAGCAGAAACATACACACACACAC
>NC_133140.1:1897868-1914538 GCF_048418815.1 Hemitrygon akajei
CTCCCCACAATCCCATCAACTATACCCCTCCACCCCATAAGCTTTCTACACACTGGGGGCAATTTCTGAAAGCATTTATCACACCGATCCACGGTGAGAGGAGCCCCACACAGTCAAAGTGAGAGGGCCACCTCGTGCAATATCTCCTCCTTCGAGAGCCTGTGATGCAGGGCATTCTGGGCAGGGCATTTGGGCATGGTGTCGTTGATCCCTGGCTGCACAGAAGCTCCCTTCTGGAGAGTGGCTGGATGTTGAGGAGTGAGTAATGGGCTTTGCTCTCTCATAGGTTGTACGACAGTACAGTGAGCCGCGCAATGGTGGGAAACTGGTACAACAGGCAGTCTCCGGCCGTCCCAGCAAACAACAAGCTGACAGCGAGGGACAAGAAACTGAAGACCGACCTGGGTACGTTGAGGCTGGTACAGAGGAGTAATCTGGGAGAATCCAGGACATCACTGGAACTGGGTAATGGTGAGGACAGAGAGAGGCGGATAATGTGACGTCACAGGGCCCTGGGCAATTGTGAATCTCTGTGCAGTAGGGGGGTAAGTCTAAAGGGCAGGATGTCAGGGGAAAATGGTACCTGACTAGATTGATTGACTCTTTCGAAGAGGCATCAGCAGGTATTGATGATGATTTTATCTACATGCACTTGATTGAGATCTTTGATAAGGTCCAAAGGTTTAGGGTCTGAGACAAGTTGGATCATAATGTTATACCTGCCCTTTAATCTGCTCTGTTCTGTCTAACTCTTCCCTCGCACATAGCGCTCCATTTTTCTATCAGCCATATGCCTTTCTGGGTTACATAGATGCATTTAATGTTTCTGCCTCTACCACCAGCTCTGGCAGTGTGTTCCACACACCCACCATTCCCTGTGTAAAGAAAAACCCACCACTAACATTCCCCCTCCTATTCCAGGCCTATCTTGGTCCAACTGCCTGCCCTGCATCGCGGACTCCCTGCAGTTCCGCACAGCTCCAGTTCACACGGGTTCCTTTCATCCTCTCTGCAGCTTCACACGACAGACAATCTCAGAGTTCCTGTTCCCCCTCCCACTGAAACCCATTGGGTCGAGCAATTATCTTCCTGATAGAACATAGAATAGTACAGCACAGTACAGACCCTTCGGCCCACAATGTTGTGCCGACCCTTAAACCCTGCCTCCCATATAACCCCTCCCCACCTTAAATTCCTCCATATACCTGTCTAGTAGTCTCTTAAACTTCACTAGTGCATCTGCCTCCACCAGTGACTCAGGCAGTGCATTCCACGCACCAACCACTCTCTGAGTGAAAATCCTTCCTCTAATATCCCCCTTGAACTTCCCTCCCCTTACCTTAAAGCCATGACCTCGTGTACTGAGCAGTGGTGCCCTGGGGAGGAGGTGCTGGATGTCCACTCTGTCTATTCCTCTTAATACCTTATAGACCTCTATCATGTCTCCTCTCTTCCTCCTTCTCTCCAAAGAGTAAAACCCTAGCTCCCTTAATCACGGATCATAATCCATACTCTCTAAACCAGGCAGCATCCTGGTAAATCTCCTCTGTACCATAGAACCACAGAATATTACAGCACAGAAACAGGCCTTTTGACCCTTCTTGGCTGTGCCAAACCATTTTTCTGCCTCGTCCCACTGACCTGCACCTGGACCATATCCCTCCATACACCTCTCATCCATGTACCTGTCCAAGTTTTTCTTAAATGTTAAAAGTGAGCCCGCTTTTACCACTTCATCTGGGAGCTCATTCCACACTCCCACCACTCTCTGTGAGAAGAAGCCCCCCCCCCCAATGTTCCCTTTAAACTTTTCCCCTTCACCCTTAACCCATGTCCTCTGGTTTTTTTTTCCCCTAGCCTCAGTGGAAAAAGTCTGCTTGCATTCGCTCTATCTATACCCATCATAATTTTATACACCTCTATCAAATCACCCCTCATTCTCCTACGCTCCAGGGAATAAAGTCCTAACCTATTCAACCTTTCTCTGTAACTCAGTTTCTCAAGTCCCGGCAACATCCTTGTAAACTTTCTCTGCACTCTTTCAACCTTATTAATATCCTTCCTGTAATTCGGTGACCAAAACTGCACACAATACTCCAATTTCGGCCTCACCAATACCGTATTCAACCTCACCATAACATTCCAATTCTTATACTCAATACTTTGATTTATAAAGGCCAATGTACCAATAGCTCTCTTTACTACCCTATCTACCTGTGATGCCACTTTTAGGGAATTTTGTATCTGTATTCCTAAGATCCCTCTGTTCTACTGCACTCCTTAGTGTCCTACCATTTACCTTGTGTGTTCTAACTTGGTTTTTCCTTCCAAAGTGCAATACCTCACACTTGTCTGTATTAAACTCCATCTGCCATTTTTCAGCCCATTCCTCCAGCTGGTCCAAATCCCTCTGCAAGCTTTGAAAACCTTCCTCACTGTCCACTACACCTCCAATCTTTGTATCATCAGCAAATTTGCTGATCCAATTTACCACATTATCATCCAGATCTTTGATATAGATGACAAATAACAATGGACCCAGCATTGATCCCTGTGGCACACCACTAATCACAGGCCTCCACTCAGAGAAGCAATCCTCCACTACCACTCTCTGGCTTCTCCCATTGAGCCAATGTCTAATCCAATTTACTACCTCTCCATGTATACCCAGCGACTGAATCTTTCTAACTAACCTCCCATGCAGGACCTTGTCAAAGGCCTTACTGAAGTCCATGTAGACAACATCCACTGCCTTCCCTTCATCCACTTTCCTGGTAACTTCCTCGAAAAACTCTAATAGAGTTGTTAAACATGACCTACCATGCACAAAGCCATGTTGACTCTCCCTAATAAGTCCCTGTCTATCTAAATACTTGTAGATCCTATCTCTTAGTACTCCTTCCAATAATTTACCTACTACTGACGCCAAACTTATGGGCCTATAATTTCCCAGATTACTTTTAGAAACTTTTTTAAACAACGGAACAACATGAGCTATCCTCCAATCCTCTGGCACCTCACCCATAGATACCAACATTTTAAATATATCTGCCAGGGCCCCTGCAATTTCAACACTAGTCTCCTTCAAGGTTCAAGGGAATACCCTGTCAGGTCCTGGGGATTTATCTACTCTGATTTGCCTCAAGATAGCGAGCACCTCCTCCTCTTCAATCTGTATAGGTTCCATGACATCACTACTTGTTTGCCTTATTTCCATTGACTCCATGTCAGTTTCCTTAGTAAATACAGATGCAAAAAACCATTTAAGATCTCCCCCATTTCTTTTGGTTCAATACATAGCCGACCACTCTGATCTTCAAGAGGACCAATTTTATCCCTTGCTATCCTTTTGCTCTTCATATACCTGTAGAAGCTCTTTGGATTATCCTCACCTTGACTGCCAAAGCTACCTCATGTCTTCTTTTAGCCCTCCTGATTTCTTTCTTAAGTATTTTCTTACTCTTTTTATACTCCTCAAGCACCTTATTTCCTCCCTGTTTCCTATACATGTTATACATCTCTCTCTCCTTCTTTATCAGAGTTCCAATATCCCTAGAGAACCAAGGTTCCATATTCTTATTCACTTTGCCTTTAATCCTGACAGGGACATACAAACTCTGCACTCTCAAAATTTCTCCTTTGAAGGCCTCCCACTTACCAATGACATCCTTGCCGGAGAGCAACCAGTCCCAATCCAAGCTTTTTAGATCCTTTCTCATTTCTTCACATTTGGCCTTTTTCCAGTTTAGAACTTCAACCCGAGGACCAGATCTATCTTTATCCATGATCAAGTTGAAACTAATGGTGTTATGATCACTGGAACCAAAGTGTTCCCCTCACACACTTCCATCACCTGTCCTAACTCGTTTTCTAATAGGAGATCTAATATTGCATCCTCTCTATATATTGATTTAGAAAACTTTCCTGAACACATTTTACAAACTCTAACCCATCTAGATCTTTAACAGTATGGGAGTCCCAATCAATGTGTGGAAAGTTAAAATCCCCTACAATCACAACTTTCTGTCTCCTGCAGTTGTCTGTTATCTCTCTGCAGATTTGCTCCTCCAATTCTCGCTGACTATTGGGTGGTCTATAATACGACCCCATTAATGTGGTCATACCTTTCCTGTTTCTCAGCTCCATCCATGTGGCCTCGGTAGACAAGCCCTCTAATCTGTCCTGCCTGAGCACTGCTGTAACATTTTCCCTGACTAGCAATGCCACCCGCCCACCCTTCATCACTCTGCCTTTATCACGTCTGAAACATTGGAACCCTGGAACCCTGGAAGTTGCCAGTCCTGCCCCTCCTGTAGCCAAGTTTCACTAATGGCTACAACGTCATAATTCCACATGTCAATCCATGCCCTCAGCTTGTCAGCCTTCCCCACAATACCTCTCGCTTTGAAATAGACACACCTCAGAAGATTATTACCACCACACACAACCCTTCTATTTGTGACTTTGCATGAAACTTTAACATCATTTATTTTCACCCCCCACTCCACTATCAACTCTGGCACTCTGGTTCCCATCCCCCCTGCAAATCTAGTTTAAACCCCCCCAACAGTATGAACAAACCTCCCTGCAAGGATATTGGTCCCCCTGTAGTTCAGGTGTAACCCATCTCTCTTGTACAGGTCTCACCTGCCCCAGAACATGTCCCAATGATCCTGAAATCTGAAACCCTGCCCCGTACACCAGTTCCTCAGCCACGTGTTCATCCTATTCTTACCCTCACTGGTACCCTTTCCAATGCTTCCACATCCTTCCTTTAGTGAGGCGACCAGAACTGGACACAGTACTCCAAGTGTGCCCTAATCAGAGTTTTATAGAGCTGCATCATTACCTCGCGACTCTTAAACTCTATCCCTCGACTTATGAAAGCTAACACCCCATAAGCTTTCTTAACTACCCTATCTACCTGTGAGGCAACTTTCAGGGATCTGTGGACATGTACCCCCAGATCCCTCTGCTCCTCCACACTACCAGGTATCCTGCCATTTACTTTGTACTCTGCCTTGGAGTTTGTCCTTCCAAAGTGTACCACCTCACACTTCTCCGGGTTGAACTCCATCTGCCACTTCTCAGCCCATTTCTGCATCCTATCAATGTCTCTCTGCAATCTTCGACAATCCTCTACACTATCTACAACACCACCAACCTTTGAGTCGTCTGCAAACTTGCCAACCCACCCTTCTACCCCCACATCCAGGTCGTTAATAAAAATCACGAAAAGTAGAGGTCCCAGAACAGATCCTTGTGGGACACCACTAGTCATAACCCTCCAATCTGAATGTACTCCCTCCACCACGACCCTCTGCCTTCTGCAGGCAAGCCAATTCTGAATCCACCTGGCCAAACTTCCCTGGATCCCATGCCTTCTGACTTTCTGAATAAGCATACTGTGTGGAACCTTGTCAAAAGCCTTACTAAAATCCATGTAGATCACATCCACTGAACTACCCTCATCTATATGCCTGGTCACCTCCTCAAAGAACTCTATCAGGCTTGTTAGACATGATCTGCCCTTCACAAAGCCATGCTGATTGTCCCTGATTGTCTAAATGCCCATAGATCCTATCTCTAAGAATCTTTTCCAACAGTTTTCCCACCACAGACGTAAGGCACACTGGTCTATAATCACCCGGACTATCCCTACTACCTTTTTTGAACAAGGGAACAACATTCGCCTCCCTCCAATCCTCCGGTACCATTACCGTGGACAACGAGGACATAAAGATCCTAGCCAGAGGCTCAGCAATCTCTTCCCTCACCTTGTGGAGCAGCCTGGGGAATATTCCGTCAGGGCCCGGGGACTTATCCGTCCTAATGTATTTTAACAACCCCAACACCACCTCTCCCTTAATATCAACATGCTCCAGAACATCAACCTCACTCAAATTGTCCTCACCGTCATCAAGTTCCCTCTCAGTAGTGAATACCAAAGAGAAGTATTCATTGAGGACCTCGCTCACTTCCACAGCCTCTAGGCACATCTTCCCACTTTTATCTCTAATCGGTCCTACCTTCACTCCTGTCAATCTTTTGTTCTTCACATAATTGAAGAATACCTTGGGGTTTTCCTTTACCCTACTCACCAAGGCCTTCTCATGCCCCCTTCTTGCTCTTCTCAGCCCCTTCTTAAGCTCCTTTCTTGCTACCCTATATTACTCAATAGCCCCATCTGATGCTTGCTTCCTAAACCTCATGTATGCTGCCTTCTTCCACCCGACTAGATTTTCCACTTCATTTGTCACCCATGGTTCCTTCACCCTACCATTCTTTACCTTCCTCACTGGGACAAATTTATCTCTAACATCCTGCAAGATATCCCTAAACATCGACCACATGTCCATAGTACATTTCCCTACAAAAACATCATCCCAATTCATACCCACAAGTTCTAGCCTTATAACCTCATAATTTGCCCTTCCCCAATTAAAAATGTTCCTGTCCTCTCTGATTCTATCTTTTTCCATGATAATGCTAAAGGTCAGGGAGCGGTGATCACTGTCCCCCAGATGCTCACCCACTGACAGACCAGTGACCTGACCCGGTTCGTTACCTAATACTAGATCTAGTATGGCATTCCCCCTAGTCGGCCTATCAACATACTGTGACAGGAATCCACCCTGGACACACTTAACAAACTCTGCCCCATCTAAACCCCTGGAACTAATCAGGTGCCAATCAATATTAGGGAAGTTAAAGTCACCCATGATAACAACCCTGTTATTTTTGCACCTTTCCAAAATCTGCCTCCCAATCTGCTCCTCGGTATCTCTGCTGCTACCAGGGGCCTGTAGGATCGATTACCTGATAGGGTGGATTAGCTTCCTGAGGCTGAAGGACAATAACTTAATCCCTCTTTGCCAACCTCCCTTCCACAGCACTGTCCCCACACTCAAAATCTTCTCCCCAGCATCCTGACCCTCTTCATCATCTCCCTCCTTTGACCTTTAACTGAATATATCCCTCCGTCAGCACCCCCTTCCCAATGCCCTCCACTGCCACCCAGTGCCACAACTCCCACTGCCTCCAATACACCCAGTAACAGCAAATGTTTACCCTTTTCCCGGCACCCTCCATTGCACCAACCCCATCCTTCCCAAATAACTGGACCTTCCACAAGCTTTCCCAACACTCATTTTTCCCTTCACTCCATCCTCCCCAACTCATATGACACTGCCTCTGATCCTTCCTGAGACCCATATTCTCACCTCAGTTCCCACCGTCCTCCCATTCCCCTCACTTGCTAGCCCTCAAGTGAGGTCTCCACTGCACCCAGAGCAACCTTCCCATTGAAGCAGAAATTACATTGCTTTCTTCTCTTCAGTGTTCTCAATTCTCTACTTCAGCTATTGCCCATGACCCCTCCGCTAGGAAATCCACTCACTGGGCGACTGCTTTGTCAATCCCCTCTGTTCAACCTTGGAATTCTCTTCAGCATTCTAGGTTGCACCACTCTGAACTCTCTGCTAACTTGTCCTAATGACCAACCACCCCTATGCCCCTGAAGATCTGATAAACTTCTATAGCATCGCCACTCAGTCTCCTTTGCTTTGGGGAAAACAGTCCCAACCTACCCAGTCTCTTCTTATAACTGCAGCCCCCAGTTCAGCAATGTCCCAGTGAATTGTTCCCTGACCCCAGTGCCAGCAACGTCCCAGTGAATTGTTCCCAGCCCCCAGTGCCAGCAACGTCCTAGTGAATAGTCCCCCCACCCCTGTGCCAGCAACATCCCAGTGAATTGTACCCAGCCCTGTGCCAGCAACGTCCCAGTGAATTGCTCCCAGCCCCCAGTGCCAGCAATGTCCCAGTGAATTGTTCCCAGCCCCCAGTGCCAGCAATGCCCCAGTGAATTGTTCCCAGCCCCCAGTGCCAGCAATGTCCCAGTGAATTGTTCCCAGCCCCCAGTGCCAGCAATGTCCCAGTGAATTGTCCCCAGCCCCCAGTGCCAGCAATGTCCCAGTGAATTGTTCCCAGCCCCCAGTGCCAGCAATGTCCCAGTGAATTGTTCCCAGCCCCAGTGCCAGCAATGTCCCAGTGAATTGTTCCCAGCCCCCAGTGCCAGCAATGCCCCAGTGAATTGCTCCCAGCCCCCAGTGCCAGCAATGTCCCAGTGAATTGTCCCCAGCCCCCAGTGCCAGCAATGTCCCAGTGAATTGTCCCCAGCCCCCAGTGCCAGCAATGTCCCAGTGAATTATTCCCAGCCCCCAGTGCAGCAACGTCCCAGTTAATTGTCCCCCCACCCCAGTGCCAGCAATGTCCCAGTGAATTGTTCCCAGCCCCCAGTGCCAGCAATGTCCCAGTGAATTGTCCCCAGCCCCCAGTGCCAGCAATGTCCCAGTGAATTGTCCCCAGCCCCCAGTGCCAGCAATGCCCCAGTGAATTGCTCCCAGCCCCCAGTGCCAGCAATGTCCCAGTGAATTATTCCCAGCCCCCAGTGCAGCAACGTCCCAGTTAATTGTCCCCCCACCCCAGTGCCAGCAATGTCCCAGTGAATTGTCCCCAGCCCCTAGTGCCAGCAATGTCCCAGTGAATTGTTCCCAGCCCCCAGTGCCAGCAACGTCCCAGTGAATTGTTCCCAGCCCCCAGTGCCAGCAACGTCCCAGTGAATTGTTCCCAGCCCCCAGTGGCAGCAATGTCCCAGTGAATTGATCCCCGACCCTAGTGACAGCAATGTCCCAGTGAATTGTTCCCAGCCCCCAGTGCCAGCAACGTCCCAGTGAATTGTTCCCAGCCCCCAGTGGCAGCAACGTCCCAGTGAATTGATCCCCGACCCTAGTGACAGCAACGTCCCAGTGAATTGTTCCCAGCCCCCAGTGCCAGCAACGTCCCAGTGAATTGTTCCCAGCCCCCAGTGCCAGCAACGTCCCAGTGAATTGTTCCCAGCCCCCAGTGGCAGCAACGTCCCAGTGAATTGATCCCCGACCCTAGTGACAGCAACGTCCCAGTGAATTGTTCCCAGCCCCCAGTGCCAGCAACGTCCCAGTGAATTGTTCCCAGCCCCCAGTGGCAGCAACGTCCCAGTGAATTGATCCCCGACCCTAGTGACAGCAACGTCCCAGTGAATTGTTCCCAGCCCCCAGTGCCAGCAACGTCCCAGTGAATTGTTCCCAGCCCCCAGTGCCAGCAATGTCCCAGTGAATTGTTCCCAGCCCCCAGTGCCAGCAACGTCCCAGTGAATTGTTCCCCGACCCCAGTGGCAGCAACGTCCCAAGTGAATTGTTCCATGACCCCAGTGCCAGCAATGTCCCAGTGAATTGTTCCCTGACCCCAGTGCCAGCACCGTCCCAGTGATAATTGTTCCCAGCCCCCAGTGCCAGCAATGTCCCAGTGAATTGTTCCCTGACCCCAGTGCCAGCACCGTCCCAGTGATAATTGTTCCCCCACCCCAGTGGCTGGTTCTTTGCTAGTGAGAGCAACATGTTCAGGAGCGGAGGCTCCCCTGGAAACATGTTCACTGAATTAAGCATTTGCTTCAGCAATGATGCTTCTTCTGCAGTTGACAAATGTAATACATTTACAATTCATAGCTGAATGAATCTACTTTGACTTTAAATGAAACCCAAAGACTTTCCATGTAATAGAGTCTGACTCTGCCAGCGAATACCTAGACAGCTGGTTACATTGGTTTCTGTCCACAGATTGAAAGTATGTCTGTGAGGAAGGCTCATGGGAACGGAAAAGTGTAAATTTTAAGTGCTAGCACTTATAATCTCGATATTATTAAGTCAGAGAACACACTGAATGTTTTATGAATTACATTTTATAAGACTCTCTCTGGCTCAGAGTGTAACTAAATGTATCATCTGAAGCAGAAGCAGGCAGACATTTTGCTTTTCAATGTGATCAAGGCTGACGTCACCGTAACCTCTATCCTCATTGATCTTTGATATTACTGTAAAAATATTCAAAAACCCTGTCAGTATCACCAGTTAAGGGTAAGAGTGCCAAAAGCTCAGAAATCTCAAAGGACTTAATCTTCGAATCTCTAAGGGATTCTTATTTTGAAACAGCAATGCCCCAATTCCAAACACTATCCTGAAGGAGTTTCCTTCTCTGTACTCTCCTTGTCAAGACCACCTGGGATTTTATTTCTGTGAAGCTTTGCTCATTTCTTCTTCTGACATTTGACATTATATTAGAAGCGAATAGGTCAGAGGTTGTAGATACAGTGTCTTCAGTTTCATGTCACTCTATCCTGAACCATTACCACATCATAAATTGGGAGTCATTATAACGGGAAGACATTGAGCATTGGAGCTGGGAAGAGATACAACACATTGGTGAGTATCACGTATGGGTTTGGTTATCCTGTTGTAGGAAAAATGTTAATCTAGAAAGTGTAGAAGAGGTTTACATGGCTGTTGCCTGGACTTGAGAGGCCAGAGTTACAAGGATATGTTGTGTAGACTAGATCTTTAATCTCTAAAATGTCGGAGGTCAAGGGGTGTCCTGGAAGAGAGATACGATCATGAGGGACATAAACAGGGTGAATGCACATTCTTTTTCCATGGGAAGGGATGTTAAGAACAAGAGGGCGTTGGTTTTAGATCACATGTGGAAGATCCATTCTAAGGGACATCAAAGGCACCAGCTACATGCAGAGGTTGGTGTGACACACACAAAATACTGGTGGAACGCAGCAGGCCAGGCAGCATCTATAGGGAGAAGCACTGTCAACGTTTCAGGCCAAGACCCTTCGTCAGGACTAACTGAAAGAAAAGATAGTAAGAGATTTGAAAGTAGGAGGAGGGGGGTGAGGTTGGTGTGAATTTGGTTTGAGAAATAGTGGTTGCGACAGGCACGTTATCAATATCTAAAAGCAATCTAGTTAAGTGTGTGGATAGAAGCTGTTGGGAGGGATGTGGGGAGATGGAATTAGCTGGCTGGAGTACACAGATGCCTAGGATGATGTGGGCCAAAGGACATGTTTCCATGCTGTGTGTCCCTGACTATGACAGATAGAAAGCTATTCTCTCCCAAGTGAAAAACTGTCTTCCACATTTGCCTGACTCCAGTCTCCTCAAAGGAAACTTCTGGAACATGTAGAGATCATTTTTTAGCACCTGGGCATTTCTGGCAACACTGGCATTTATTACCCTTGAGGGGTGAGGTGTGAGCTGTCTTCTCAAACTAGAGTCCCTCTAGTGAAGGTCCACCTAGATTGTTCCAGTGTTTAGAACAAGTAATAGTGACAGGCTGGAAATATTGCAGGGTCATGTAGCTGTATGAGGTGGAAGTTGGACCCCATTGTGGGTCCCGGTGACCTCATTTGTAGAAAGTGTTGGCTGCTAGAGGAACTTGGGCTAAATGACCTGGAACCTCAGCTCCAAACACAACAATGCAAGCCTGGACACTGTGTTCCTGGGAGGGGGGAGTTACCTGGACACTGTGTGACGTGGGGGAGGGTTACCCGGACAGTGTGTGACGTGGGGGAGGGTTACCTGGACACTGTGTTTCAGGGAGGGGGTGGCTACCTGGACACTGTGTGACGGGGGGGAGGGTTACCTGGACACTGTTCTAGGGGGCGGGGGTTACCTGGACTCTGTGTTCCAGGGAGGGGGGGTTTACCTGGACTCTGTGTTCCAGGGAGGGGGGTGTTACCTGGACTCTGTGTTCCAGGGAGGGGGGTTATCTGGACTCTGTGTTCCAGGGAGGTGGGGTTTACCTGGACAGTGTGTTCCAGGGAGGGGGGGGTGTACCTGGACTCTGTGTTCCAGGGAGGGGGGTTTACCTGGATACTGTGTTCCAGGGAGGGGGGCGGTTACCTGGACAGTGTGTTCCAGGGAGGGGGGGTTACCTGGACAGTGTGTTCCAGGGAGGGGGGGTTTACCTGGATTCTGTGTTCCAGGGAGGGGGGTTTACCTGGACACTGTGTTCCAGGGAGGGGGGGTTTACCTGGACTCTGTGTTCCAGGGAGGGGGGTTTACCTGGACTCTGTGTTCCAGGGAGGGGGGTTACCTGTACTCTGTGTTCCAGGGAGGGGGGGTTTATCTGGACACTGTGTTCCATGGAGGGGGGGTTACCTGGACAGTGTGTTCCAGGGAGGGGGGTTTACCTGGACTCTGTGTTCCAGGGAGGGGGGTTTACCTGGACAGTGTGTTCCAGGGATGGGGGGTTTACATGGACTCTGTGTTCCAGGGAGGGGGGGTTTACCTGGACTCTGTGTTCCAGGGAGGGGGGTTATCTGGACTCTGTGTTCCAGGGAGGTGGGGTTTACCTGGACAGTGTGTTCCAGGGAGGGGGGGGGTTTACCTGGACTCTGTGTTCCAGGGAGGGGGGTTTACCTGGATACTGTGTTCCAGGGAGGGGGCGGTTACCTGGACAGTGTGTTCCAGGGAGGGGGGGTTACCTGGACAGTGTGTTCCAGGGAGGGGGGGTTTACCTGGATTCTGTGTTCCAGGGAGGGGGGTTTACCTGGACACTGTGTTCCAGGGAGGGGGGGTTTACCTGGACTCTGTGTTCCAGGGAGGGGGGTTTACCTGGACTCTGTGTTCCAGGGAGGGGGGTTACCTGTACTCTGTGTTCCAGGGAGGGGGGGTTTATCTGGACACTGTGTTCCATGGAGGGGGGGTTACCTGGACAGTGTGTTCCAGGGAGGGGGGGTTTACCTGGACTCTGTGTTCCAGGGAGGGGGGTTTACCTGGACAGTGTGTTCCAGGGAGGGGGGGTTTACATGGACTCTGTGTTCCAGGGAGGGGGGTTTACCTGGACTCTGTGTTCCAGGGAGGGGGGGTTTACCTGGACACTGTGTTCCAGGGAGGGGGGGTTACCTGGACTCTGTGTTCCAGGGAGGGGGGGTTTACCTGGACTCTGTGTTCCAGGGAGGGGGGTGTTACCTGGACTCTGTGTTCCAGGGAGGGGGGTTATCTGGACTCTGTGTTCCAGGGAGGGGGGTGTTACCTGGACTCTGTGTTCCAGGGAGGGGGGGTTTACCTGGACTCTGTGTTCCAGGGAGGGGGGTTTACCTGGATACTGTGTTCCAGGGAGGGGGCGGTTACCTGGACAGTGTGTTCCAGGGAGGGGGGGGTTACCTGGACACTGTGTTCCAGGGAGGGGGGGGGTTTACCTGGACTCTGTGTTCCAGGGAGGGGGTTTACCTGGACACTGTGTTCCAGGGAGGGGGGTTTACCTGGACTCTGTGTTCCAGGGAGGGGGGTTACCTGTACTCTGTGTTCCAGGGAGGGGGGGGTTTATCTGGACACTGTGTTCCATGGAGAGGGGGTTACCTGGACTGTGTGTTCCAGGGAGGGGGGGTTTACCTGGACTCTGTGTTCCAGGGAGGGGGGTTTACCTGGACTCTGTGTTCCAGGGAGGGGGGTTACCTGTACTCTGTGTTCCAGGGAGGGGGGGTTTATCTGGACACTGTGTTCCATGGAGGGGGGGTTACCTGGACAGTGTGTTCCAGGGAGGGGGGTTTAACCTGGACTCTGTGTTCCAGGGAGGGGGGTTACCTGGACACTGTGTTCCAGGGAGGGTGGGGGTTACCTGGGACTCTGTGTTCCAGGGAGGGGGGTTTACCTGGACACTGTGATCCAGGGAGGGGGGTTTACCTGCACTCTGTTTTCCAGGGAGGGGGGGGGTTACCTGGACACTGTGATCCAGGGAGGGGGGTTTACCTACACTCTGTGTTCCAGGGAGGGGGGGGTTTACCTGGACTCTGTGTTCCAGGGAGGGGGGTTTACCTGGACTCTGTGTTCCAGGGAGGGGGGTTACCTGTACTCTGTGTTCCAGGGAGGGGGGGTTTATCTGGACACTGTGTTCCATGGAGGGGGGGTTACCTGGACAGTGTGTTCCAGGGAGGGGGGTTTACCTGGACTCTGTGTTCCAGGGAGGGGGGTTACCTGGACACTGTGTTCCAGGGAGGGGGGGGGGGGTTACCTGGACTCTGTGTTCCAGGGAGGGGGGTTTACCTGGAACACTGTGATCCAGGGGAGGGGGGTTTACCTGCACTCTGTTTTCCAGGGAGGGGGGGGGGTTTACCTGGACTCTGTGTTCCAGGGAGGGGGGTTACCTGTACTCTGTGTTCCAGGGAGGGGGGTTTATCTGGACACTGTGTTCCATGGAGGGGGGGTTACCTGGACAGTGTGTTCCAGGGAGGGGGGGTTTACCTGGACTCTGTGTTCCAGGGAGGGGGGGGTTTACCTGGACACTGTGATCCAGGGAGGGGGGGGTTACCTGCACTCTGTTTTCCAGGGAGGGGGGGGGTTTACCTGGACTCTGTGTTCCAGGGAGGGGGGGTTTACCTGGACTCTGGTTTCCAGGGAGGGGGGTTACCTGTACTCTGTGTTCCAGGGAGGGGGGGTTATATCTGGACACTGTGTTCCAGGGAGGGGGTGTTACCTGGACTCTGTGTTCCAGGGGAGGGGGGTTTACCTGGACTCTGTGTTCCAGGGAGGGGGGTTTACCCTGGACTCTGTGTTCTGGGGGAGGGGGTGTTACCTGGACTCTGTGTTCCAGGGAGGGGGGGTTTACCTGGACTCTGTGTTCCAGGGAGGGGGGGTTTTACCTGGACACTGTGTTCCAGGGAGGGGGGGTGTTACCTGGACTCTGTGTTTCCAGCGAGGGGGGGTTTTACCTGGACACTGTGTTCCAGGGAGGGGGGTTTACCTGGACAGTGTGTTCCAGGGAGGGGGGTTTACCTGGACTCTGTGTTCCAGGGAGGGGGGTTTACCTGGACAGTGTGTTCCAGGGAGGGGGGGTTTACCTGGACTCTGTGTTCCAGGGAGGGGGGGGGGGTTTACCTGGACTCTGTGTTCCAGGGAGGGGGTTACCCTGGACACTGTGTTCCAGGGAGGGGGGTTTACCTGGACTCTGTGTTCCAGGGAGGGGGGGTTTACCTGGACTCTGTGTTCCAGGAGGGGAGGGTTTACGCTGGACAGTGTGTTCCAGGGAGGGGGGGTTTACCTGGATACTGTGTTCCAGGGAGGGGGGTTACCTGGACTCTGTGTTCCGGGGGAGGGGGGTTACCTGTACTCTGTGTTCTGGGGGAGGGGGGGTTTACCTGGACAGTGTGTTTCCAGGGAGGGGGTTTACCTGGACTCTGTGTTCCAGGGAGGGGGGTTTCCCGGACAGTGTGTTCCAGGTAGGGGGTTTACCTGGACTCTGTGTTCCAGGGAGGGGGGGTTTACCTGGACAGTGTGATCCAGGGAGGGGGGTTTACCTGACTCTGTGTTCCAGGGAGGGGGGTTTACCTGGACAGTGTGTTCCAGGGAGGGGGGGATTACCTGGATACTGTGTTGCAGGGAGGGGGTTTTACCTGGACAGTGTGTTCCAGGGAGGGGGGGTTACCTGGACAGTGTGTTCCGGGGGGGGGGGGTTTACCCTGGACTTTGTGTTCCAGGGAGGGGGGGGGGTTTACCTGGACTCTGTGTTCCAGGGAGGGGGGGTTTACCTGGACAGTTGTGTTCCAGGGAGGGGGGGTTTACCTTGACTCTGTGTTCCAGGGAGGGGGGGGGGTTACCTGGACTCTGTGTTCTGGGGGAGGGGGGGGGTTTACCTGGACACTGTGTTCCAGCGAGGGGGGGGGGGTTTACCTGGACACTGTGTTTCAGGGAGGGGGGTTTACCTGGACAGTGTGTTCCAGGGAGGGGGGTTTACCTGGACTCTGTGTTCCAGGGAGGGGGGGGGGGGTTACCTGGACTCTGTGTTCTGGGGGGAGGGGGGGTTTACCTGGACTCTGTGTTCCAGGGAGGGGGGGGGTTTCCTGGACTCTGTGTTCCAGGGAGGGGGGTTTACCTGGACACTGTGTTCCAGGGAGGGGGGTTTACCTGGACTCTGTGTTCCAGGGAGGGGGGGGGTTTACCTGGACACTGTGTTCCAGGAGGGGGGTTTACCTGGACAGTGTGTTCCAGGGAGGGGGGTTGTTACCTGGACTCTGTGTTCCAGGGAGGGGCGGTGTTACCTGGACTCTGTGTTCCAGGGAGGGGGATTTACCTGGACTCTGTGTTCCAGGGAGGGGGGTTTACCTGGACACGTGTGTTCCAGGGAGGGGGGTTTACCTGGACTCTGTGTTCCAGGGAGGGGGGTTTACCTGGACCAGTGTGTTCCAGGGAGGGGGGGTTTACCTGGACTCTGTGTTCCAGGGAGGGGGGGTGTTACCCTGGACTCTGTGTTCCAGGGAGGGGGGTTTGCCTGGACAGTGTGTTCCAGGTAGGGGGTTTACCTGGACTCTGTGTTCCAGGGAGGGGCGGTTTACCTGGACAGTGTGTTCCAGGGAGGGGGGTTTACCTGGACTATGTGTTCCAGGGAGGGGGGGATTACCTGGATACTGTGTTGCAGGGAGGGGGTTTACCTGGACAGTGTGTTCCAGGGAGGGGGGGTTTACCTGGACAGTGTGTTCCGGGGGGGGGGTTTACCTGGACTTTGTGTTCCAGGGAGGGGGGGGGTTTTACCTGGACTCTGTGTCCAGGGAGGGGGGGTTACCTGGACAGTGTGTTCCAGGGAGGGGGGGTTTACCTTGACTCTGTGTTCCAGGGAGGGGGGTGGGGTTACCTGGACTCTGTGTTCTGGGGGAGGGGGGGTTTACCTGGACACTGTGTTCCAGCGAGGGGGGGGGTGTTATCTGGACACTGTGTTTCAGGGAGGGGGGTTTACCTGGACAGTGTGTTCCAGGGAGGGGGGTTTACCTGGAGTCTGTGTTCCAGGGAGGGGGGTTT